>NW_010290479.1:0-580 GCF_000700745.2 Antrostomus carolinensis | reverse complement strand
TTGGTGTAGCAGAATGTATTTGTCATTGTGGCTGTGCTTTGAAAATTGGTATTTTAAAAACTGCCTGTATTCCATAACAAGTCACAGTTTTGTGTATTTCAAACACTAATATCCTTACCTAAAGTAGCAGAATGTATTTGTCATTGTGGATGTGTTTTGAAAATTGGTATTTTAAAACCTGCCTGTATTCCATAACAAGTCACAGTTTTGTGTATTTCAAACACTAATATCCTTACCTAAAGTAGCAAATGTACATTTATAGTGGCAAATTTAAAATCTTTGCCTCTGCTTCTTCAGTTTTTAAAATGAGACTTGGTTCAGAATTTTCATTCTTTACATTACCCTAGAATAGAACTATTTCTGAAGCATAAAAAATTCTTAATAATAACAATAATAATAATAACAATAATAATAATAATATAGTTGGGTTGTTGTTGTTTGGGATTTTTTTCTTTTTTCTTTTTTTTTTGTTTTGCCCTTTTTTTAAAAAAATAATAATAATAATTTTGTACTCTCGTTTGTCTTCCAACCAGGGGCCTATCCACTTTTCTGGAACCCACCATGTTCCAGAATCTGTAAG
>NW_010290478.1:0-14223 GCF_000700745.2 Antrostomus carolinensis | reverse complement strand
AATAGTCCCTCCAGCAAACATCAGAGAAAGCACCGTGCGAGTTCACATACACAGACAAACCTGAGATGTGGGTCCCTGCTTGTCACAGCCTGCATTGTTGCCTGCCTAGTTGCAGAGCAGTTAGCTCACAGCATCCAACAGGGAAGCTGCTCTCGCTGGCCGAGGCACAGGTGTGATGCCAGAGGGGTGACCTGTGGTGGAGTTAAACTAGGTTTCGACAGTCAGCTGTTTCCACACATAGATCTCTGCCTCCTGTTACAAATTTCCATGCTTCTTTTATACTTCTTCTCACATTATTCCTCCTTTACTGCAGAATGCCTTCTGAAGTCCCTTGGTTACTGTTTAACCCAGCTGATTAACAGGAACAGTCTTGGGCAAAGGCCTTCTGAACAGCTTTAAGTATTTAATCTCCCTCCCTGCCCCCAACTATTTAAACTGACATTCTCATCTTAATAGGTGCTGTTAACCAGGACATTTGCCAAGGGTGGGCAAAGACAGTTCCCACATCCCACTAATGGTTAAGTTCCCCACTTTTTTTGCAAATGTGAAATAACTGTATTTAGTTTCAGAATCCCATCCCACGCATGTCCGCAGAGCAAAAGATTATATATCATAAATTCAAATAAAATTATATTATATAATAATTCTATACATTAATGTCTATTAAAGCATTTTAATTTTGGTTTTGAGCTTTGTACAGCGCATTTCTTACCTATAAATGTTACCTGTATACACAGAATGCTATTTGAAATGTGGTATACCTATGAATACATAAATAAATATAGAAAGGAAAAAAAAAAAAAAGGATATGGAAACATTGTCATCTCCCATGAGCCAAACAACACTTATTTCTGAATGATGTATTTGTACTTGTCTTTCTTGTCTCTCATCATTTATCTACATCTGCTATCATGCTTTGGAGATATGTATTGTTCTTCAACATAGTATTTTTTTGTAAGAGACAGCTCAGTCCTACTAAGCAGTCACACCTACTCAAATGACTCAAATGAAAGCAATATTTTTTATGAATACCTATGTTTTCCAGGGAACATCTGAGCACACTACCATTAAATTCTCATTTTAACTTCATATATTCTAACAGCTTTTTCTTTTCTTGTTTTCACATAATCTGCAGTCTTCAGTTGTGAGGTTTTTGCCTCACATGATGAAAATACCTCCTGTGCTGCTACTTGTTTCACTGAGAGCCATGTGGTGACAGTGCCTCCCCCCACAACATGGGATAAGAAAGTTAGTGCATCTCTTGTTATCTGACAAAGAATCTGCAAAAGTTTAGATCTTACTAAAAACAAAGCCAACTTTCTCACCAAAGTACTTTCAGCCCTTCTCTGCAATCCACAAGGCACAACAACCAAGGCTTCACAATGATAGCCTGTAAGTGTGACCATGTCAAATGGGTTGCATCTCAACTTACTAAGCAAGTGTTAATGTCAACCCATGTTAATTTGCATAAAATATCATTCTACTGAGAAGAAGAAAAGGTGGCAGAATTTAATATTAAGTGGACTAATCAAATGCACACTGAATTAAGCAACTAGGGAATAAACAATAAAATGTGTAGTTTTAATAGTTACTGTGTGAATGGGTTGACCCCATGACAGGTGGGCAGGAAAGAGAGAACTGGGAAATATCCCTCCATTAAACTACTGAATCACAGAGTAAAAGGCAAAATCAATTTATTCAAGTGCCACAGATAGTTCAACTGTGGTCATCAACCTGTGGTAGCACAATGTCATGCAGTAACCATCTGTAAAGACAAATACTATTATAATCTTCCGCGCAAAAAGAAGACATAGGCTACCCTCAGAACACTAATAAGTGCCCTTTTGCACACCAGCAAGAAACCCCACAGCCCAGAGGTAAGCTCTTTAGGAATTACATTCTCCAGGATCAGCATTCTCCAGAGCAGAGCTGTGCTTAATCAATGGAAACACATAAGCAGCAAAACCAAAGATCTGGCATGCTACCAAAAAATGCAGCTCAACTGAATTTAGAGCTTGTGTTTAATTTGATCCCATCGCTGCTTTCTCTTCCTTATTATACAAAATTACACTGGAAATGGACATGTGAAGACTATAAATAAAAGTATAAAAACCATCTTTGCCACTGTCACTCTCTCTCCCCACTATCTCCTTGCCTCATACAAACACGCAACAATAGTTTAAATTAAGTTTCTGCCATTCCAGAAGAGCTATGCAGTCTTCTCAAGACACAGTGGTCTACAGTTTTTATAGTGCTGTTGTAAACAAAGCTGTTCATGTTTGTGCTCTACTCTTTTGTTTAGCATAAGAGTGAGTGAGAAGAGTATACTTTTAAGTACGGCAGAAGCATGCAAGCATAGGTTGAACTAGAGGATTTATATTTTTCTTAAAGATGAAGCAATGATGCTTTTGTTGAGCATTGCTCTTTTGTTTGAACCTTTAAGGTAACCATGCAGGATTCCTTTTCTTTTTACTTTTTCTACCAAAACTCCAAATATCTATGTGGCTTAGAAGAACTTTCTTCTCAAAATGCATATCACCACTTCTTTTGAAAAATGCCAGTTGGTCTGGCAGCTGAGTCAGGAATTTAGCCTCAGATCCCCACATGAATGCCCCAAGAATAATATGGAGAACTCCAAATTCTGGTGTCATCCTTCTGCTTCACAAGCTCCTAAGCAGAAGTTTAAGGAGAGCAAATGCTAAATACCTACCTAGTCTATTAAGTACTTTTTGAATAAACAAGAAGTGATGCTCAGACATGGGTAAGTTGGAAAAAGATGAAGGTCCAGAGAGTACTGCACTGCACTGAATATTATTTTTAGAGTATTTTGTCTCTGGGTTTGTACAAGACTTCTTAGCTTCAAAGTGTTCAAGCATCTGCATTATTTGGTGTCCTGTGATGTGTCTCTTGTTAATAGTCAAACTCACCAAATTCAAGTTGCTCAATAATTTAATTTCACGTTTTATAAAAGTTTGTGTGTGAAGTGAAAATGCTTAACTACCTGTGTCCCCATGTATTCAAGTCCCAGCCTCTCTGTAGAGGCAATATGCAGTGGCAAGCAACTGCCTTGTTCAAAGCTCCCAGCAGCATTACGTAAGAGAGATGAGGAGCCTGCTGGGCCTTTACAGACTCAGATTCCATCATGGTATGGAGTGATATGCAGCTTCATCTTTGCTGGACTGTGGAGCAAATGATTATATGACCACATGACTCTATCTCTCCCTACACACTTGAAAGACACCAGAACTGCTTTAAACATTATTTCAGGATGGTAACTCACCTGCTAGTGCATCTCTGCTATTCCAGTGTACTTAGACTGATACTGATTTCAGTAAGTTTCTTAAATCCTGTCTATAATCTGGAATGGATTTGTGATGAGGCCCTGCATGTACCACATAATGACATGACTGCAGCTGTGAATTACCCTTTCTCCTTCTAACTCCTAGGTCAGGTCAAGCTCTAGGCAGTGTTTGTTTATTCCTCTTAAAAGAAAAGCATTAGGCACCCTCCAAAACAGGGTCCTCAATGTGACAGGCACTGTGGGAATATATAATAAGAGCATATCTGACAAAGAGCTTGCCTATTAAAAATACAGCATTGAGCAAGGCCAGCAACTGTATTAACAGAGTTAGCTACACTAAAAGGAAGGTGTATTAGAGAAACTTCCAACTATGAGGATAGAAGCAGGTTTGCTTAATTATTTGTCATTATTAAAACATGGGATATCAGCCATGACTAGAGGGAGAACAATATGGGCCTAATACTTGCATCATTTAGGGAAGCTCATTCTCACAGATGTAAATTAAACAGTGGAGTAAAAATACTCAAACTTTTGCTATTTCTAAAGACATTTTCTTTCGAAGGAAATAGTCCATTTGTTCCAAATTCTCCAGACAAAAAAGACAGGAAAGCAAGTAACATCCAGAGGAGGGCCACAAAAATGCTCAGAGGGATGAAACATCTCTCCTGCGAAGAAAGGCTGAGAGAGTTGGGGTTGTTCACCTGGAGAAGAGAAGGCTCTGGGGAGACCTTATTGTGGCCTTGGAGTACTTAAAGGGGGCTTATAAGAAAGATGAGGACAAACGTTTTATCAGAGCCTGTTCTGATAGGACAAGGAGTAATGGTTCTAAACTAAAAGAGGGTAGACTTAGACTAGATATAAGGAAGAAATATTTTACAATGAGAGTGATGAAACACTGGAACAGGTTGTCCAGAGATATAGTAGATGCTCCATCCCTGGAAACACTCAAGGTAAGGCTGGACAGGGATCTGAGAAACCTGCTCTAGTTGAAGATGTCCATGCTCATTGCAGGAGAGTTGGACTAGATGGCCTTTAAAGGTCCCTTCCAACTCAAACCATTCTATGATTCTGAACATGAAAGCTGGAAAGCTGGTAGTTAGGGTGCCTTCCTGGGGCAGTATAGCTCTGAGATCCTGTTGCTGTGCCAAGAACCATTCATGCACTTGATGCAGAAGTCACTGAAAGAGCGAGCTGTTCCAAGGCTCTTTCATAATGTCATGTTCCTCAAGATCACATGAATCCTGGAAGATAGTCAGGCACAATGATTTGATGCATTGTATAGTCATTCATCCAGCTTCCAAGAATTGATCCTTTGCAGTCATGCAGTTTCACTGTCTCCGTGAGATGTCTGGATTGTTCCTTGCAGTATACTTTCTCATATTCAGTTTAATGCAGGTCAGCTTCACAAAAACTGTTTTCCTCAGCCACCGATTATTGCCCCATTCTACATATGGCACCAGATCTAATGCTCAATGGAAGCAGCATTAGTCACCCTCTTCCTTCAGCTAAGAAGTATTTGATACTCACGTCACACATCTGTTTTTTAACTTCCCTCGACTGATCATGACTATATACTCCTCAAACGTGAAGACTAGATTCAGATGTCTACTGAAACAGCTAATTTGAGATAAAATTGCACCCCCACTCTTTTCCAATGTCCCTTGACCACAAAGACTGAGTTTTATTTGACATTTTGGTCTTAATGATGATTTATTAGATGTGGGATGGTTAGATGCTTTTTATGCCCATTAAATCTTAATGGCTACATTTTGCCTTTCACTGCTGAAAGAGTTCATGGAAATAAATGCAGTTAATGGACTCTGCTATTAAGTACATGTTGCTTGGAGATATAATAATGATACTTCAGAGTCTCTCCCACAATTTGCTATTAATATTAAGGAAATGCAAATTTCACAATCACATTTGAAGTCATTTTTGCTAGTCAAACTATTAAGGTTTAGTTTCAAGGTGGGAATTGTACTTGAAATTATCATCTCATGAATATCATGGAACATGATTATTTGTAACACTGCAACCATTACTGATAAGGCACAAAGACTTTAAAATACAGCCTATTCAGTTTTACTGTAACATGCAGTCCACATAAAAATGGCATTAAACCAACTAAATTAAAAAAAAAAAAATCTAAAAATTATGTATTGAACAGCTGTTTTTTTGCTAGAATGTCTTTTACTAATTGAAGGCCAAATCTGAAGCGGGCTGTACACAATAGTAGAACTTCAGTCTAAGGAAAAAAACAGTTGCTGACCTTATCTTCATTTACACTTTTTAACTTAATAAATAGCCATATGGTTGCATGAACTCTAACTGAAAGTATACTTTAAATCCAAGTAGATTATTTCATTTCTTCTTATACATTTATAGAGTTCAAAATAAGAGAAAGTCTAATTTGACCTTAGTTTTACAAGCTACTCCATCTCTGGGTTTTGCCCTGTAGTATGCCAAATAACTTTTGCTTGTCTAAAGGTTATAAAGTTATAAAGGTTATAATCATCAACTGAGGACAAGAAGTGATGGACAAGCAGCAACTTTTCAGAATAATTTTTGCCATTGCTAACTGCCTCCACTGATGAAAACTGGTCTTATTTTCTCATTTCTTCAAGTTTTTCCTCTACTAGCTTAAACACTGGATTCATTTAGCTGGATTTTAAATTTTGAGCATGGAATTGTTTCTGAGTCTATCACCTCTCCTTAAAAAAAGCAGGAGAAAGAAAGGAACATCTCTAGTTTCCTGAAAAGAAAACCAACTAGAACAAGACTAGGATAACTTACTAAAAAAACATGGAGACAAGGTTCTACCAGAATTTTCAAGTGTTCACATTTGAAAGCCCACATTACATCATTCTGACAAGCTTAGTAGTAACAAATGATTGACTAAGGGTGCCCTGAAATGTTGTGGGAAAACAAAATAAAACAGTGTAGGTATTATCAATCCTTACGTCCTTTATGAACCTCAAGTAACAAAAGTACCAGCAACTCAAGGAAGCATTAGAGTTGCAATTTCAAAACCACTGAAATGCAAATCTCACTCATTTGAAATGTGACAAATATCTATGCATTGATGTTGTCATTAAAACATTACCTAAATATTACATTTTGCAGATACAGAACTGGGCTGGAACACTTTCACCGGTTTACAAACAGAAACAGGCTCAACCAACAGGGCAAAACAAAGGAAGTTTTTTTGATCCCATATACTGCTCACCCCATCACACAACACATTCTTCAGAATAAAAGAGGACCTTAAGATTCAGGCTTTAGGCAGACTAATGACAGATCTACTCTGTATTTGCTATAGTTACAAAACAGTAATGGAATTAGATGGATTTTCCCTATTAAGAGAGAAAAGAAAATCCAGGTTGAAATGCCTAAAGTAGATGTAAGCCCCAATGAACTTCTAGTTTAGTACTTTTGAAGTTTTGATATAACTTTGAATTTTTTGTCCTTTTTTTTTAAAAAGACAAGCATGTGAAATTCAATAATGTAGACATTATGATTGTTTTGTGATCAGCAGAGGAGCACCACAAATATGAATAAAGCTCAGTTTGTTTTGCACAAAGTCTTCCACACATCCTGGGAGGAGACACTTCGTTCTTTGAGTAATACTCTGTTTTTCTAAGCAATGCATAGATGAGCAAGGGATTTGAACAATTCAAACCTAGGATCTAACTGTCTTCTATTCCTTATAAATTACATTTTTCTTTAACAAATTTAACCATGATCTGAGCTCTTGCTGAGCATCTTGTTTGCAGAAGTCTCCATTATACAGTGTGTTTTCTATTGTTCAGATTTACATTTCTATCTCTGGCAATCATTATCATGTATGTAGGTTCCTGGCATAGCCATTGGCCATAAAATCCTACATCTAAACAAATACTGAACAACAACAACAACAAACTGGTGAAAAAAAAAAATGCCTTTTTCCCTTACCATGTTGAATACAGCCATAGTTAATATTATAGCAGTGGTTGTCAATGTAAGAGTGATCCGTGGCCAAGGACGGTTTGCAATTATTCCAGATGATTTCAGGATCCACAACAATGAAGCTGATGCTTTCTTGCTACATTGCTAAGTGAAGAGTTTAAAAAAAAAGAGAAAACAGAAATAGCTTTAGTATATTTAATTACTATAAACAAGGGTAGAATTAAGAAGGCTCCAGATTGAGGACAGCATTAATCTTGAAACATTGTACAGAAGTAATTCAGCTACTATACTCTCATAAGTTACAGGTCATTATTATACATGAAACTAAATGCAAATGTATTTAAAATATATGCCATTATATAAATTCTGTTAAATAATTACAATTTCCAAGTACCTTATTAAACTTTCAATATATATTACTAATAATAACAAATACAGAGTTGACAGCAGTGTCATTACCTCCAACACTATTAAAAAACAAGCAAACAAACAGATCTCCCCCACCTCAACTGAAAGAGAAATATTTAGTACCCTCTGAAAACTTCAAAATGTAAATAATGACTCTGCAAAGTCTTTGACAGAGAGACAGAGGTTTCATCATGCAGGATAAAGGCTGTATACATAGATATATCCCTGGCAGTCTACAAAATATCAGGGTCTGGAGACTTGTTTGATAATTTATTTTAAGTGAAAGGTAAAGCAAAGCAAATCAACCTTTCCTAAAACTATCCAGAAAACAAATAAGCATTTTATACAGCAATCGGACTTACAACTTGACACAAAGAGTATTTAGTGAATAGAAAATTTTTCTTATATAGTGGCAAAGAGTAACAATAAAAAACTCTGACTCATTTAACCTGCTTCTGAGAACACATTGCAATAGCCTCCGTTCATACATGCATAGCGCCTAGAGGTACAAGATGCTCACACAGAACAGACAACAATTTGTGGCACATTCAATAAATATTAATTTTCCCAAAACTTTAGCAACGAGGAGATGACTAGAAGCATCTTGTGCCTTTTCCAAATGACAAATTCAGTGATACTGAAACCTCTGTAAAAAAGGCAATGAAAAGTTAAGGAACACAACAGTCCCGTGAACGTATTCATTTTTTATCAACTTGTTTTCTCTATTTACTTAGTATTATCAGAGATCACTTTACATATTGTTTTCACCCCAGTAATCAGCAGAGGTACTAGCACAGGAAGTCTCTGAAATGAGAATTCAAGCACTGAAAACTACCAGTTATAGGACTTAATTTACAGCACTTATCTATTAGTTCAGGTTCAATAGCTATGGTACATCATGCTAAATTACACTATTATCCAACACATGATGTAGTTTTCATGAAGGTCTTAGTCATATTGCACTTAACTATTTCCCTCCTAATTACACACTATTTGGACAAGATCACTATATATCTAGAACATTTTTTGCATATTGTTCCTTTTTATAACAGGGACTTTTTCATATTGGATTGGACAGATTCTGAGTGAATGAAGTCAGTTTCAGGAAGTTTCAGGAAAACAATAATCGGAATCTCAAGGATGGACAAAGAAAAGGGAATAAATAGGCAGCTTATTATACACATTACTCTTCCCCCATATTAAAAAAAACCCAAACAAAAAACAAACAACAAATACCAACCCACATAAACTCAAGGAATCTGCATTTTTGAGCAAGAAACTCCTGCTCAAATGCCTTTTTGAACTTCCAAACCTTATTCTCCACCCCTAAGTACATAATAAATTTCAAGATAATTCGAATCCAATTGTAGATTTTAGAAAAGTTTTGTCACCCTTCCCACTTTAATAAAGTAAAACACACAAAGCCTAGATTGCTGCTGCTGTTGCTACAGAAGGGGAGTGTTCAGCTGGATGCAGGGAATGGATCTGTGTAAAAATGAATCATTCAGTTATCTGTCTAGTCTGCCTAAAATGTAGTGAGTCATGGAGCATTGATTTATGGCAAATTAAAACAGTCAAGAAATCATGCCTTAAATTACTCTTTGCCTTTGTTACAGCACTCCTGGAGCTTTACTACAACTTTACCTACATTGTTCTGTGATTTCCTTGGAAGTTTAGAAGTAGCTGGAATAGTTTAAGTTGGATAATGGATAAAACTACACAGGAACACTGAGAAAGTATGAGGAATATAAAGTGGATAAGAAATTATATACATAAAGCAGTACATTGTGTTCTCCTTTCTAAATCATACTGCAGGGAGCTATATTGTTGAAAGAAAGTCTTTAGAATAAAAAATTCCAAGAAAAGAAGCTAATGATGAAAATAAATTATCTGGCCTAAACCAGACACATTTTATTATGAATTTTACTATGTTTTTCTAGTGCTAAGCAATGTAAATTGATGGTTTGCTCTGCACAAACAAACAACTTGTGTTATGTTAATTCTGAAGATAAAATTAAGTTTCACAAAGAAAATCTCTGTTGTATCTCAATATCTAAATACACAAATGTTGGCATCAAACAATGGAGACTTCTCAGATTTTTCTACTTTAACATCAATAATTCCAATTATTAAATTAGAAATTTTTTTTCAAGTAATATTTGAAAAAATTACAGTGCAGAATTGTTGAGGTTACTTAGCAATGTCCATGCTGAGAACTGCATTTATTGCTGAAGACTACTTTATTGCTTTCCAAGTACCTGTACACTTTTGAACAGATTTATGTAATTTCTGTGCCAAAATTCCTTGCAATAATTCTTAATTTCCTTTGTTTACAAGATTTTTGATCAATATCAAAACATACTACTAATGTACTTTAGCAAGCAGGAACTAATAGGACTGATTGCCTACATTTCTTTAAAAAGTTGTTTTTCTGCTTCCAATAAAAAAACCCCACAACAAAAAAAACCCAAACAAACAACAAAAAACTTTATCACTAAGAAAAGTTCTGTAGAATAAAATAAATTTCAGGAAACAATATATCATTTAGCCAGTGTGATTAATCAATTATTCCAGCTGCTAAAATTACAGATATTGCTGGCTCTGACCTGAAGAAAAATGTGAGTGTTGTTAAACTGCAAATTCAACAATAAGTTGTTAATAGTTACTTGCACTTTTAAAATAGAATCACAGCAGAACTCAGTGATGCATTTCTTGACAGGCTTTTTAATGCACAGCTCTGAATTCTGGCAGGGAAGGACCATTTTTTATTTGAGACATTTGTCATGCCGACCTGGTTTGTTAAATGGATTACAAGTCTCTCTAATAGCAAAGCCTATATAGGTTAAGCCAATGAGGTTCCTGAAAGGAAAATTTGTGGAAAAACTCTGATTCACACTAGAAATCTTCAAACCATTGAGTAGAAATTCCTTGGAAAACATGAAAGAATACACTGTTGATCAGTAATTCTCTATGTGAATTAACAGTTTTGCTGAACTTCGTTTCACTTTTGAGCTGTCTAAATCCAGCCCGTATATAGTACAACTGCAGTAGTTCAGCACTGCTGAAAATTTAGGGAACTCCTGGAAGCAGAACTAGAATGGTGGGACGATCACCTAAATTCAGACTGTTAATAGCACTGGCAGAACTATGCAAGTTTATTTTGCTGATTCATCAGCTTAGTCAAACGCTTTTTCTTGCAAATGTTATATCTCATTTGCAATTTTCTTAAGAAATGAGATGAAAGGAAGAAAGTAATTTCTAGAAAGCATGCAAGAAAGGTAAGATAACACATCTCAGTAATATTAGCTTCAGTGTTTATTCTAAGAGGAGCTGGTAGAATATGGTTCAGTGTTTATCATTTACCAACTAGAAATAATAGGTATTTGTAGTATGAAAGGTGACTAATGTATTACCTTTTCATCTGAACATGTTAAATCTGACAGCTCAAGCATGATAGTGAGTAATATAATAACTTATTTTGAATATTCAGGTTATTAAAATGTATCCTGTGTTGTCTTTCCACACACAAAAACCTACTTCAGCATTTAACAAAATGAATGCTGTCTTTGTGAGTGAGATCAAGGAACTGGTGTGAGAATTAATTGTGACAACTATGTTGTAGATGAAAGACAGTGTCGCAAGAGCTGTCACACTTCCCCTTCACATGCTAGCAGAGGATGGAACATCTTGACTGAAGACCTCTTATTTACAGAAAGAAGGTGAATCACATTTTCTATAGTTCTATTATTGTTCCTTTCATTTTGCATTCAAATACAACTTAATATTTAACTAGTACTGATGTTACAAAGAATGAAATCTAGAGAAACAAAAAGCCACCAAATTCAGATTTTTTTTCACATGCGCATTTTCATTCAGACTTGAAGAAGACACCAAAGTTCAAATCCAAAGAACTGGCCGACAGTGATTACACTGACCTAAGCTTGGAGAAGAGTGATTTTTATATAGAGACACAAGCTTATACTTTATATACTTTCTAATGATCCTATTCATTGATAAAAAGGACCAAAGTGCTACTTCTAAAGTACTGTAACACCAAGCTTTTGAACTCCATGGTAGCACCTGTAAATCTAAGCCAGGCATTTTGAATCATACAAAATGCATCCAGGAGAAGAGTCTACTCAACTTATATTGGATACAACAGGTTTGATAAAAGCTAGAATCCTGAATAAAGCAATAACAGGAAAAACTAAAGTTGGTATCACACTTTTATTTTCATCATACTTTGCAGTGTTCATTATCCTTCACAAAGGGTCATGTCAAAATGGCCATGTGGTTCACTTCAATTGTCTCATTCAAAGGAAAGAACATGGCAGTGAGCCATATAAATATGCCTTTAGGCACTCAGCGTTCAGTCCTGGCACTTCCTGTGCTGCTCTCCTCATTCAAGAAAACATACAGTTGCTGTGTTATATGCTATTCTAAGCTAAGAAGTACTCAGTCCCTCCTGTCAAAATTTTTCTGTTATTTCACACGAAACATTAAAGAGCCACTGCTTTTGAAAAAGAGCAAACCTGAATGACATTTTAAAGACAAACTAAAGGAAGGATTTCTGAATGCTACATTCTACGTTGACCAATTCTTGATCTTCAAGTAAGACGCTACCACCCAAAAACTGCCTCACACAACAGAAGCCCTGATCTGTGACTGTATAGCGGTACTTAAACATCATGGACATCACCTCTCAGGTAATACGTGTAAAAGAACCTCCAAAACAATCTGGATGCTCTCTGCTTTTGTCCTTCTTAATTGATTGCAGGGAAAAATGTTTGCATACTGGACTGTTGGTATTAGGAAGCACACTCAGATATCTCTTTATTTGGAGGTAACTTACAATTTCATTTTGGGCAAAGACACTAAAAGGCTGCATTGCCAGATTTAAAAAAAAATCAAGATAGTCTCATTTATCAAAAAGTATTAAAAGATAACTTACTGGCACAATAGACATAAGAAACTGGTTTTCACCAGGTCAGGCCACTTCTTCAGTTTGTCACAATCACATAACATGTCATAAACATGTAACTTGAGTAAGGAGAAGGATTTTTGCTAGTAAAATCAGTACATTTCCAACAGTTCCTGAAGTCTGAACATAGTACTTAATTTAGTGATGACAGATTTGCTGTTGCAGTGCCTGTGCTAAAGATGCATCAGAATGACTTTCAGGTTTGATGAACCTCTTTCATGGACCCTGCTGTAGGTGCTAAAGTGACTCTTTGGGTTCTCCCTGCCTTCCCCACACCTGTTTTAATCTTAATTTACAAGCAAAGCCTTATTATTGAAGAAACTGAAGGGTCTTGATCTTTCATTCATATTTGTGTTAGATGTGAGAGACATATCAGAGGTAAGAATCCAGGTCAAAAATAATTTCCAAATATTGCTGGGGCTAATATTCCTGTCTTTGCAGAGCTTTTAAGTATCTTAAGCATACACAGTCTTTCTGACTGTAAAGTACCAATGCCAATTGCTTTAGAGTAGAATACAAATCCCTGCAAACAAAGGCAAAGATTGTGTATTACTCTTTATACAGTGGTGTGTTGTAATGCAACTAATAAATAACATGTTCTCTTCTAGCAGGGACAGGACTGCTCACACACTGGCTGCACCTTGTTAGGTGCTCTGGTGACCTCAAATCAGAGCATCTTTCTCAACTGTGGAGCCAGTTACTTTCTGATGTTTTGTTGGTACTGTGTTCTGCTACTTCCATGATTCAATTGGGTATTTAAGAAATGTTTTTATTTCTAATCTTCCTTGTTAACTGAAGTAGCTGAATAGGTTTGCAAGGTACAATCATAAACAATAGAAGGCCATGTCATATTAATGGAAAATAACTGGCACAAAGAGTATATGGTATCAATTAAGTGCACGCATGTCCCAGGTAATGTAAAGAAATTTTTGAGAAAGTATTTGAACCAATGTACAAAGAACATCTGCTTGAGACTAATACTTCCTTGGCCGGCTACCTCAGCTGTTACAGAGATCTTTCCTTTACTTACTTACTGTGTTTTGTTTTGTTTTGTTTTTCTGTTGATTGCATTATATTTTCCAGTGTATCATTTAGGTAACCAGATCTCTTCTTCCTTGCACTCACATCAGGAGGTAAAACACATCTAACAGTTACCAGGGTCTAAGGCATTTCATACTCATTCTATGAACTTGTCTATACTTCAAGAAGATAAAGAGACACAGAAAATGTATGAGCTAAAGGACAATCACTGTCCTCTATCTGCATGTAATTTGGAAAGGAAACCTCTCCAGGACAATTCAAAGAAAATACTCCAAAATAATAAAAAATAATAGGTTACATTTAATATATGAAAATATAAGCCAAAAAGGATCTTTAACACAAAAAATACTCATAGTCTTAATATTTAACCCTGAATACTGTGGTTAACTAAAAAAAAAATTAAAAATGTATGGGCAGAAAGAAGTAATTAGAATATAAAAGAGATAAATCCACTCCAAGTTTCAGGATATGTGCCAGTTTTAGCTAGGACTGATGAAGGTTTAATGCCTATAGACGAACAACTGTTTCCATGAGAACTGTCAGCCCT
>NW_010290477.1:50994-89874 GCF_000700745.2 Antrostomus carolinensis | reverse complement strand
CCCAATCTATTCTATGATTCTATGAAATAGTTGAGTATAGATGGATGTGTGCATTGGGTCTTAGCACGTTTCTGTGTATCTGCTGTCCAACCCTTTCTTCCTTTATAGATTCATGGACCTTGCGTCAGTCTCTGTGGAGCCTAGAGAATAAGTAAGGGACAAGAGAGTGTACAAATGGTGGCACAAATTAGCTGGTGGTGTTTTGTTTTGTGGGGAAGGAAGTCTGGTCCTTAGAAGAAACAAGATTCTGACAGTGATGCTGTAATTTACAAAGACACAAGCTTGATAAATTGTTCAACTCATAGAAAACAAAAAATAATGAAAGAATAGGGATAATTTTCCTGGTCTTCTGTATTTCAGTGATCTCTTCTTTCTTTTACTGACATTATGAACTGGTTGATTTGGGGTGCAATGAAGCTAATAAAAAGAGCAATGTAATGTTCTTTTGGAAAGCATTTTTTTATTCCTCAAAAAACATATGCTTAAAAAAGGAGGAGGAGAAGGAAAAACTGAAGCTTAAAACCAAGGCAACAAAACCTTCCTTATGGCTACATTAGTGTTTTGGTTCAATTGGGAGTGCACTACTGTGTGAAAATCTGATCATCTCACCTTGCTTTGGTTTAAGTAGCGGAGTGGCTCTCAGGGTGTATGAAATGGATTCATTTCCAATGAAAAAACCAAGACGTACTCCAGGATCCTACCTAACGAGTTCCAGTGTGCCGGTGTGTCACACTACATCGAGTTCAAAGTTTAAAAACTAAGTAGAATAACAGCCTATCTCCTCCATCTCCCCCAAAAGTATGGCCGTTAGGTTCTTGGCACCAGATATTTCACTCTGTACATGTAATCCCATGGTACCTGTTTGCTAATGCAGATACACCAGTTGTGTTCATTGTCAGAGTTCTGTGTTATTCTGTGATCCAAGGTCTATGTCTAATACTGCTGAATTAGCCCCAAAGACTTTTATAATCTTTAGGAATCATTCTCTTGTTGCCATAGAAACATAGCATCCTGAACTGTAGTTGTGATATGTGGAGCCCAGTACAACAGACTAAAACTAACGCCCACTGGAAGTCAATAGGAGTTTTCTTATTGAGTTCAACAGGACCAGGATTTTATCTGCAATCTTTAAATACTGACCTACACACAACTAACAAAAATTAAATATGTTACATCTTAAGTTTACTCAATGAGAATTCACTGACCATTGTACTGTAGAAGTTATAAAACGTGACATTTGTATTTGATAATGTCAGCTTTGAAAGATCTGGGAAATTAGGTTGTCTCCCAGGATATAGCAGGTTTTTATCTCCTTATGTTTCATATATCTGTTAATTACTGATCTTTGCTAAATGAGAATTGGTAATAAGAGGATTTCTCAGTGTGGCCTCTAGATGGCACAGTGATTTCAATGTCCTGTATGTTCATATGATGTCAAATAGATGCCTGCATAGGAAATAGCCTCTAGATAAATGTGATCCTTTACTGTAAACAAAAAAAAAAAAAAGGAAAAATCTGATGTTTCCTGTTGTTTTGTTGAAAGAAATTACAGTTCTAACAAAACTACCAACATTAAAAGAACTAAAAAATACATTAATGTACTAGAGAGCAACCAATACGTTGTTTAACTGTCTTCTAGAAGTAGCGTTGTTTTTATACACTGTAGAAGAATTTGTAATATCTCATGTCAGAGGCTGAAATCACTATGCTGAAGAGCCAAATTGGACTTCCTGTGATAGGTGAATTGCTCTGCCATGTTGCTTTATCCAAGTTTTTCTTCCGCTGTTTTCTTTACTTCTGAAGCAATAGTTATAATCTTCCCTCTCTGGACCACTTTGCTCAAGCAATTTTTACAGTGCACAAAGGCTCTGTAAGCAGGATATGTGCTACCTAGAAGTACAAAATAATTTATCATCAAATAGACACAATAGATAGCTGGGACTAATTTGCTGTCATACTAAATGTGAAGATGTTCTCCACCTCTTGCAAGATACCCAATGAGTCCTTGCTGTCAAGACAATTCAATCAAGTATAACAAGTGTTAACTTCCATTGCTCTTTGAAATGGGCTGATCCTCAGTGTTGTTTAAACTGAGGATCAGTTTAAACTCCTAACTGTTTTTTCCTTTTATGATTTTATAACTTTTCATACTTGTGACTTGTTTTCTCCCTGCCCCTGACTGACCTTGTCTCAACAATCTTAGTACTGTCTGCAATTTTACGGGTCTTGTATTGCATGGTTCCACTCTACGTAATTTCTCATAGCTCTTTCTCACAATTTAGTAGTTCCCTCAGAAGTTTGAGCCAACAGCCATGCCATATTGAAACCTCAGTCCTTTGGAGGAAAGCTAGGTAGTTAGCTGTGAGTTAATTCTGTGAAATATGTGCTGTTCTTCCTTATTCTGATGGTCCAAACTGCAGATATTGACGGAATGTTGGAGTGTGCTTTGGTGCATTGACCTGGATGTCCAAATTTCATTCTGAGAGACAGTGAGAAGATGGTTTATGCTCAACTGTCACCCTTAGTGGGTGTATCTAAAGTTTTGACAGCTTCTGTGTGGGATTTGTGGAGTAGGCAGAATTAAAACACAAAAAGTTATCAAAAGGTTCACAAAATTCATGCAGAAAAGGGTTTAAATCTGTGGCTTTCTTATTAAAAGAAACAAAACTGCCTGGACTCTGCTGTCCTCTGACCTGATTATCCACTAAATAGTTCAGTATGTATTCTGAAGTGATAAAAATAAGGATGAAGTATGTCTCCAGTATCACTAGGTGAGAATATGGTTTTGATCTTATGCAGATTTAAAGGAATTAAACATTTCTGGTTTAAAATTGAGAATGTAATAGAGTTAATACAGACATTCTTATTAAGAGTCAGCTTACATCTCTATCTTTAGAAAAGTTTGAGTGCAGTGGATTGTGACAGAAAATGGTATCTCTCTCCTTGGAGATATTCAAAAACCATCTGAACAAAATCTTGGTTCATGTGCTCTAGGAGTCCTGCTTGAGCAGAGTGGTTCGACTAGATGACCTTTAGAGGTCCCTTCCAACCTCAACTATTCTGTGATTCTCTGATTCTGAGATATGCACGAATGCTTTCCGCATCTCCAGTATTTACCAAGCAAATCCCTCTTCAAATATGTGTATGTGACCATTTTTAGTTAAATATGTAGGAAGTGCATAGAACTATGTCAGATCATTTCATAGGAATGCAATAGGCATATCCATAAATAATGCTGGACTTTAGTGAAATGTATTATATTTTTTACTTTAGAATGCCTGTGTTAGATAATGTGTCAGATAACAATGGACAAATCATGCTCTCTAGAGTGGGGACTCTACAGAGATAAGAGTGCTTTCACTCTAGTCTGTGGTCTGTGCTGGAAGGTTAAGTGAAAGACAGGAGGAGTATGAAGAATGTGTTCATTTGTGCCATCTAGATTTTACTAATTTTCCTAGGGTGTTTAGGAATAGCGTCAGCTGGGACGGAAAAAAATTTATCCCTATGGAGGGAAGAGGGCAGGATTCTGATGCAGTTACTTGCTGTCTCTTTTAGTACAACCATATTTTTAATCCTTTAACAATTCTATATTCTGTTATTATCTCTAGGCAATATTTGAACATCCTTTTTGTGTCTTTGATCTTTAACTAAAACAAAAGTTTTTAATCGGAACTTTTTAAGGAGTAGCTACACCTGAGAGTGGTGAAATCTGAGATATTGAACTCAAAAGAGCTATTGCCTCTTACAATTTTGAAAGAATATTTGGAACCTTTTCTACAAAGGTCAACTTTTCCTTCAGATTTCAGTAGAGTTCTCTTACCATGAACTAGCTTTTTTAACACGACTACCATCTGGAAGTTAGGGCCCTTGGTAAAAACATCTCTGATTACTTTTTTTTTTTTTTTTTTTTTTTCCTAAGTCTAAGCCAGGTTTTATTTCCCTTTATTTGCCCATTACCTACCAATTAGGTATCCAAAGTCTCTTTTTTTTTTTCCCCTTCATTTAGGTAATTTGGATTTTCTTTATTTCTTTTTTCATACAGTATTGATATATCTAATAGGCACTTTTTATACTTTAACATCTCATATCTTCACCACTGCCCTCCCCAGTGGTTTACATATTAATTTCTAACAAATTACTCCTTGATATGCCTTTATCATTTGCCAACGTGATGGAAAAGAAGGTTGGCATGAGCACTGCATTCAGCTGTTTGTGTATTAGGTTCCTTTCACCTCTCAAGCAACTCCAGATAAGTGATGAGAAAACTCATTTCTGTGTTGCTATGTATTCTTTGCTTTCTTGTCTTTTTAAAATGCTATACTAACTTACTTCATTCAATCAAAATGAAGCAAATACTATTCCAGGTAACTTCAGCAATATTACTTAAAACATTTTTTTTAAAATACATAAGACTGTTATTATGTAGACATTTAGAATAAAATACTGGTTTCTTTGCTTGGCAAAAATAGGCAGAATCATACTGAAAATAATGGAACAATATGACAACAAGGCAAGAAACTACCTTACAGTGTAAACTTACCTTTTAATAATAAATGTAGGTGGAAGGAGGTATTAAGGATTTGTATCTTTAAGATATGTTTTCCTTTTACAGTGCAAATGAGTAAATAGTATTTTCTTTTTACACACAGAGAAAGAAATACTCTTCTAAACTCTGAAATAATACTAAGTGTGTATGCTTAGTGATCCTGACAGAAATGATACATCATACATAATTTTCTAATCTTATGCCTTGGGTGCAGATGCTGGGGAAAAATAATAGCTAAATTTATAGAATCTCACATGCATCTGCTAAACATTATGATGATCTGTCAATAAATACAAATGTCTTGCCAACACTGTTAGTTTAAAGTTGCTAAAATGTGTTGTATTTTGATTTTCATACTAACTCTATTAACCTTTGCTTTATTTGTCTCAGATTTACTCAATTATTATTTGTTTCTTAAGACAGATTTTTCTTGTATTTCTTAGGAATAGGGCAAAATAATGAAACAAGTCAAAATAATACCCACACAGTACACACACAGAGACTGGCAATAATGTCTTGATTTCTTTTGACATTTGAAACATCTCAACAATGTATTGACAGCTATAGTTTTCTTCCAGGATGCTTCCACATGAAAAGGGAACTTTAAAGGAAATTTAGTCAACTCTAATGAAAGCAAATTAGATTTTGCAATACAAGTGATTTTTCTGAAGATATTAGACTGACACAGCATGATTGTGTCCCCCAAAGGCCATGGCAAAACATAATCAAGCAGTCACTAAATTGGAATAATTATAAAAGATCTGAAAAATGCAAATGTAGTTATCAGAGAAGAACTACAAGAGTTACTTGAAAGATTAGGTTTTTAGTAACTCAGATTTGTTTCTGTCAGTCTGTATTTGAAGACCTGTGTTTGAAGATTCTCAAACCTAACTACAAAATATCATTTTTTTCCAAGTGAATTGGACACTTATGCATTTTATAGATATCATTAAACAAGTCATGTTACTAAAGAGTTGCTTGCAGCTAAATTTTCAATGGGTTATATTAAGCATTCTCAAAGTATTTGCAGGCATGATCACTGTGTATACAGGAAGGTAAGTTTATGTATGCAAACAGGTACATAGGCTAGAGTAATTGGGCAGATTGGCTAATTATGTTTCTAGGCATGCAGTTGCATATGCAGTCTAAAAGCATATGTACAATTTGGTGTATGAAAATTAATGCAATCACAAGCGTTGCTGGTAAATTAAACCCATATATTTAATTTTGCCCTTTAGGTGTCAACAGTGTCAGATAAGGCGGAGCTTGTGTATTCAGTAATAGTTATTTTATTACTTGAAAGATCCCAAAGCCCTTTTCAGGAAATTTAGATGTATAAAATTTGTCATTGGAAGAGGTTGACTTTTACGTGATGTAAATTTTTATGATATTTATTGTGGCAAAATACTAACGAATGCAAGAACATTTATCGTGATTGCAGTGGAATTGCAAAATTAAATGGCAGAATTTTAGTAATGGCAAGTTACAGTGTTCTGGATTTTCTTCTTGCATATAAAATTGAAAAATAATAAATGAAGAGAAGAAGAAAATGATTTCTCAAAGTGAAGTAGTTTATTTCTTTACTATTTGTTTTCCTCTCTAAGATTTTAAAAGGTAAAAATATATCGCTTTATCTGCATATCTCAAGTAAATTATAACAAATTATTTATGCTGTAGTTAACCAGTCTTTCAGATCTTATTTTCTGATGTTGTGGACTTACACCAATGATCGCATTTCTATGTCAATAGTTCATATGTATGCTCACTGACTAGCTGTAAAAAAACCAAATACAACACCTGGTAACAAAGAAACAGTCAACAGGAACAAATCTGATGCAATTAAATAATGATGAAAGGAAATGTTTGAGTATATAAGTAAGAGACATTGCTAATATATTTTATGAAAGGCTCATATATATCATAACTAGTATTAAAAGTGGTTTAAATTGACTTTTCATACTTGCCTGTCATCTTAGTGACTGACAATCAAAAAAAAATAGCTTTTTGGCAGCTTTGATAATACAGAATCTGGTTTCTGCATCATTGTAATAAAGCTTCTGAACAGATGTCAATCCAAAGCATTTCCATAACCAGGTATCTCTGGATTGATACCGTCAAAGTACAATTATTTATAATTTATTTAATAATCATTATACTTTCCATTCCAAGTTTGGAAACATAGATATTTATGTTTTGTTGAAAATTATTATTAGTTATATAGAAATCAAGATTTTGAGAAGAGTGATCTGCTGACGGTCTCAGGTGAGTTCTGTGTATAACAGGAAATTTGACTCTCTTCACCCCAAATGAGTACCCTAGGACAGCCTGCATTTAAAAGCCGAACAAAGCAGAAGTTAGTTAAGAGAAGGTAGTCTACCTGACTATATAAAATATTTTCCAATTTCTTCATACCTCTCCACTGGTTGCTACAGACCTGTGATTTCCATGTCCTGAGCTTGTTCCCCCCTTTTGGGTTCTTCCTGAGGCACATCATGCACTTTTCCTTCCTTTATGGTTTTACTTATCCATTTTCCTCCATCTAAAAAGGCTTTCCCTGCCCTGTCTTTTCTTGTTGTTAAACTTCATTGCTGTCATGTACAAGCGTGCAGATATGCTAAAACCCTGTAATCACCACTAGACTTTTCTTTGATATGTTTTAAGCATCTACACCCAACAGCCCCTATGTGTCTCTCAAATCCTGCTTCCAGTTACTTTTTTTTTGTTGATGTCACTGGGGCTCTCCCTGTTGATTTCTGGAACTTTTGAAATTTGTTTATTCAGCATTTTAAAGTTACTGTCTCTCAGATAAACAGAAATTGGCTTAGGTTGATAGTTGGGACTCTGGTCCTATCGGTAACCTCAGGCTACTGTGGCACTTCTAGAAAATTGTGAGCTATAAAAGTGACAAGAAGTAAGAGAAAGATGCAGCCATCTAAATAACTAAATGCTTTCATAGTTGCAAAAATCAATTGGAAAAATGAGCGAATAAAAAATAATTCAAAGCTACAGAGAGAAAACATGTTTGTCTGAGGATGGACATATGCCACAAATTACTGAAGGCTAGGAGAGTATTCTGAGGAAGCATCCAAAACTTATTTTAGACTTTTAATCTGACCCAGCTTAGTTTTTTTCTGGTTAAAATGATCCATCTAGTTATATCTATCTGTTTGTGTAAGCATGGATGTATGTGCTTATGCAGATAAATTCTGTGCTCTGGTGTGTTACCTTTTTTTTTTTTTTTTTCCTATGAACTTTATGTTGGATGCTAGAGTCTGAATTTCATGAAATATAAGCTGTGAAAGGCAGTGGTCAAAGTGAGGCAAACAGTAGCCTGAAGGACCACCTATTTCTATAGAAGTGTTTATGATATAATTTTCTAATAGTTAAATGTTACCTCCTTAAACACCAGTATTAATACAACAGCTCCATTCATACTATTTAATAACAACAACAACAAAAAAGTACATACCACACAAGTCAGACATTTTTCACTGGTTAATAAGTGTAGCAGTCACTAAAGTATCGTCTTAATAATTTTTTTCTACTAGGATGTCTTAGAAAGTGAAATAATACACAGGTTTCAAGTATCACTACAGTGAGTAATGTACAAAGGTGAGCGAGTGTATACCAAAGACTGTGGTGGATCTTTTTTTAGAAGAAAACTTTATGACTGAAATGATGTATGGCATACTGTTTGTAAAGGCTCATTAAAATACCCTGAATATGTTATATTTTTACTACTGCATATCAGAATTACATACTTTTTGTTTACTTACAGTATGAAAGAGGCTGGTTTAGGCCATAAACAGTGGAGGGGTGGTCCCATTTCATCAAACTGCAAGCAGTGTCCAGTAGTTTATACCAATCCTGTTTGTGGATCAGATGGTCACACATATTCTTCTCAGGTAAGAATTAAATAAAGAACTAAATTATTCTTTCATTGTTCCAGTCAATTCCAGCCCATGGAAAATCAATTACTGTACTGTATCACAAATCAACATGTATTTGTTTTGACTAAAATACATATTATAGACTGCAACCTACAGCAATTCCAGTATGTTGTAAGACAAAAAAGCTAAATGGTAGCAAATCCTAAGCAGGCACGAATCAGTAGTACCCAAAGAAGTGCAGTATAAGAGTGCTGCACAATATAACAGAGCTCCAGGGTAAGTCTATCTGTGACAGATACCAAGGCAGGGTTTTGAGTAAGGAAGAAAGTGTTGTGTGTCCCCAGTTTGAGGTAGGACAAACATGTTAAGTCAGATTTTTCAGTTGACCGTTGAGGGGATGCTTCGCATTCCAAGCACCTAGCTATGGACATAACATACCCAGATAAAAAAAAAATGTAATAATGTAAATAATTGTTGCATATCTTTCCTTCTTGCAACAGAATTTTATGTATTTTAAGACTATAATCAAATCTCCCTTCTATATTCCTGAGCCCTCCTTTCTTTTCTTGTTATACTTATTTAGAGACAGAATAGTAATTTAAAATGTTACTGTCAGTCTACCCAGTCTTTTTTGGTGAAAAGATCATACTAAAGTCCAGAAACCATGGGACTGCTTTAGTACAGTGCTCAGGTGAAAGTTTTGAGGTGGAAGGACTTCGTAATGCTGAAAACAAATCAATTTGATTAGCATCCTGTCCTAAAACTTTCATTAGAAGAATGTTTGTCCAATATTAACAGCTGAATCCTCTCTAGGAGAAACAAGTGTGTGCTCTTAATGAACCCATTTTTGTCAGAAACTGTATGTAATTCAGTAGTGCAGGAGGAGCTACTGTATTCTGTCATTTTGACACCATGTCCTTCCACTAACAGAATGTTTCTAATAGTAGATAATATCCAGTGCTTCAAGAGAAATATAGAAATAATAATAATAATGCTGATTGTTCTAGATTAAATTGGCAGAGATGGAGAAGCTTTGTGTTAGTTACTTATAAAGAAAAAATTTCCATATAGCATTTTAAGCAAAATATTTTTAGGTTATCTCCCAGGATTTAAAGACTTAGGATTAGTATTTACTCTATTGATTTTTTTATTTTTTTTTCCTGGAAATCATAAACTACGTCTGAATTTTTCCAAGAAAAAGATTAGTGAGCCAGGAGTGACTGGCTATTGGATTGAAGAATTCCTTTCCAGTGATGATATGGGTTAAAGTTTTAATTTAGGAATTTGAAAATATTCTTATTTTCATCATAATAATCTCCTGTCATTTAGCATTTCTTTTGCTGTGCTATATGAAGGTTCAGTCAGTCTTTAAGTTGCAAGCCTAGCCTGCACATAGATATAAAACAGACAGTAGTCTCTGTTTTTGCAATTTAAGTAGACAAGGTAGATAATTTGATGTAGAAAATACTTTCTTAAATACTGTATACTTTATCCATTACAGTCTCTCCATATATTCTTCTAATGTAATACAAACATCACAACCAGTTTTAAGGAATGCTGTATTCTCAATAGTCCTATAGGCAGAAGTGACCCTTATGGCCTCTCATGGTCTAGTCTGAAATAGGTGTACAGAAGTCTATAAATAATGATGAGATGCGGATATTTTTACATCAATTCATGTGTTAAAGGTTAGGGTGTGCTTCTCAAACATAATGATGAAAAATTAGTGAATTAAATAGATAGACTCTACTTCCATTCCAGTGCATTATCAGAGCTGCAGCCAGTGCAGTAGTACATGTTATACAACCTTTATGTTCCTTACGTGCGTATAATGCAACAGCAATGTAGCTTTTGCAGGATTTCCCTTTTGTCTTCTACCACCTTGTAATGGTAGATTAAAATCTGAGTTTCTTGCAGCAAAATGCAAAAAAACCTTAATGACCACAGAAGATCTATATTAGCCTATAAATATTTATTTTTATTTGCTTTCAATGATGTTATGATTTGTATTCTATGGGGCAGTTGCATCAAAATAGAGGTCCTTGCAAGGTTATTTCAGGAGTAGTCATTTTGAAAATTGACATAAAGACAAATATTTATGTTCCTTTACTCCAGGCAAAGTTTAGTTTCATTGTGTCATTAAGCTTCCGTAGGAGTTTATATAGCAATTTTCTTGTATTTAGAATGCATTTGTCAATGACTGTGGCAGATTGTAGAATACATTTTCTGAAAATAAGTCAGTAAATAGTAATAGTATTGTACAACAGAGCCAGGCAACTGGCAGCTGTTGGATGGACACTACTTTGGGAGTATGTCATCCCTTTTCAGGCAAATGTTTGTATTAAATTATGTAACTATAGACATTTCATACATGTTTTTTGCTTTGGGATGAAAAACAAAAAGTGATATAATTGGTAGACAGTGTCAAAAGAAAGGTTAACTTCTAAATTGAGTTTGTCCAAAGTCAAGTAAGGATGGTTTTTTTCCCATTCATTTTAGCAGGCCAGGTTAGGTTTACTGTGTTCTCAACCATCAATTAGTTGCATGCAGTCAGTGTGAAAGAAAAGTAGCAGGTGTAAGATATTCATTATTAGCAGTACAAGAATGTTGAAATAAAAATATTACATGCTGAAATGTTGACTAATCATAGTGAACATTAATTATTATGTGAGAAGAAATTCAGTATAAAGAGATCCTGCTGTTTCCTTACCAGGGTGGTGTTACAAACAATTTTGAGTTAATAGTCTTTAAATAATACTACATGTGTTTTATCCTTCATTAGTCCAGTTTTACTTTCTGCATTTCTCTAAAATTTGACACTTGAAAATGCGTTATTCATTTTAACTCTAGCGATCCTGAAGCAGTGCTGTAGCGTAGGGCTTGGGTACCCCTATATGGCAGCTTATCCGTTCTCCAGGAAAAATGTGGTCACTGCTGTCAGGACAGCTTTTGCAGCCTGTTTCTGGCTTCGTCTTTCCTGGGATTAATAGAGAAATAAAAAGGACATGGAGTGCAGCTCAGACAGGGTGTTTTGTGGCAGCAGCCCACCTCCTGACACTTTTTTATTTGGGGATGCAAGTCACTGCTGTCCAGCACACGTACAGTAAAGCTGGTGTAACTGTGGATGAGATTACGATGCTCAGGCTTTGGATGGTTCTGTTGGAACAATTCTCCCATATTGTACTATATTATAACTGGACCTTCTGAAAAATGGCCAAAAAGGAAAAAAAAACATGTGGTCATATATCAGATGAATTGTCTGTTGAGTGTTTTTTTCGTATTTTAATTGCAGCTCTGGTGTGTGGTATAATAGACTGAAGTTTTCTCTCTTAGGTTGAATGTGGTCGACAAGTAGTCCTGCTATAACAAAATATAACCTTAAAGAAGATCAATAAGCAATGCTTTGAGTATTCTGACAAGAAAAAAACACAGGAATAAAGTACTCTTTAGAATATACCTATTGCCCCATCATTTTTATTCCAGAATCACGTTGACAGTAAGTCCTAGATCAGTTTTATTGTTAGCAACAATTTGCTCAAGTTAGTTTCATTTTGAGAGTGATTTTTTTATGAAATATTTTTTTTTCCTCCCTATGTGATTGATGGCATGCCTATAGATATAAATAGCAATGAAAATCATGTTTTGCAAAAATAATGGGTCTAAATTAGCTTCCGAGACTAGGATGGAAAAGGTATAGAAAAGCAAACAGTCAGAAAAGGGCGTATGAATTCTTGATATACTTTGCAGATAGATAGATATGTGGATTTACTTTTTTTTTTTTTAATATTCAGGTACTTTCTTCAGACTCCCAAATTATGTTTCTTTTCTCATTAGAAGGGTGAAAGAGAACCAGTGGATAAAATCACACTGGATGTGGAGGGGGAGGTTTGGTACTGGTTGCTTATTGTATCCAAATTTTGTTGATAATTTTACATGAACCTAAATTCCTAGATTTTTCTTCTCAGGGTATCCCATATTTAACATTTAAAAAAAACCCCAAAACATTGTTGCTTTTATTCTTTTCAGGTGTTTTTAAGACTTCTACTTAATAATCTGCATCTCAGTAGTGTGCTTGGTATAAGACAGCTCGTTTAGAGGAAGTATAAAATATAAGTATCAACGTTTTAATCTTTGCTGTTATTTTAAATGTTGTCCTATTATAAAAGTTAAATTCCTTTTAATTTATTTATTAGCTTACTGTGAGTCTTCAGGTCACGTGCCTGAGCTGTAGACAGTTCCTTTCTACTTCAGAAAAGATTGCTAGAAATAGAAAAAATCAGGAAATGAGATTATCTGATTTTCTGGCTTCCACCATCAGTGGGTTATGCCAGTAATGCCTGAAATTTTGTCTAGAACCTTCAAATTGATAGGATATTGTGTTCAAAAAAATGCAGAGAAGCATCAGAAGGGTGACTCACTTTACTAAATCCAGTTTTCCAAATAGAGTGATGAACGAAAAATTCCAAATTATGTATAACTGATCTCTTTTTATCAACTATATTCAAAATAAATAGATGCTAAAGCTGTAGAGAATTGAGATGATAGCTTAGATGAAAAATTACTTTATAGGACTTTCCATATTTTGAAACTCTGATCAGCTCAGTATTTCTTATACTAGGATGACATATTTATACTAGCAAGAATTGAACAAGTAAGTTCCCTTTTTTCATTTCCAGAATACTGTGTTTGTTTAATATAAAATTATATATCGGATTTACATTAAAATATACGTAAACTTGAATACTTCAATAAAAATTAAGAAATGCTACTTTATGGACTTGAAAGTATTTTCTTAAGCCGTCATCTATGTAATGCCTTTACACTGTTTTTTAAAACAGTATTAAGTTGTCTCTAGAATAAAAACAATCTAGGCGGGAAGGACAAACCAATAAAAGAATAGGGCAAACAGGGTAAAGTGAAACAAGTGTCAGTGTTTATTAAATACCTCTCATATCACAGCAGTAGTATACTGATACAAAATAATGAATGTAGAAACAACTCAGATTCAGAACCTATTAATGGAAATCTAAATTTCTAACCAGGACAGCTAGTAAAATAAGAAAAATCAAATTGCTTAAAGTGAAGTTGAGAAGTTAGTTAAAGATTTGGATTTCTTAAAACTGTTAGGTTGCATTAGAGACATCCATACTTATCTGGAGAACAGTCTTTCTGTGAATGGTAGCTTTAAACAGCAGAAGTTAATATTTTGAAAATAATATTCAAAATGTTGTAACTAGAATTATAGGTAAAATAATCAGAATCATTTTTTTCACAAGAATTATTTTCCAGGAGAATGTATCCGCATTATATGCAGGCAGAAATGCATAGGAGCTGACCATAGGAGCTGCCACTGACATAGTTATGTCTGTGGAGTGATAGTGGGGAGCAGAAGACAATTCTGAAAAGAAACCGATAGAAAGATGGGTCTGGAGCAATAACAGACAGTAAATAATGTTCTTAAGTTTGTGTAGCTGTTTGAATTATTAAGGCACCTGAGAAAACAGTGGAGAAGATAGTGATAAGTGTGATAGTTTCACAACAGTGAGCTGTGTTGGTTGCATGGAAGGGATCAGAAGAGAAAATTATCAAAGATTTATCAAGCGGGAGCTCATTAGTGAGCATGGTGACTGTGAGGTGGAGGATAAAGAGGTAGTTAGGTGGAATAAGAGGATTTTTGTGATCTTGTGAGGCTTTTGTTTGGGCATTTTTTTAGAAACAAATGGAAAAGAACCTTTTTATAAAAGGAGAGAGAGTGGTCAAAGACAGTGGGCATGAAAGAAGGTTATGTCAACCTAGGCAACAAATTTTGAGAGTTAATGGTGGACAATCTATGCTGAGAATAGGATTAAACAAAACAAGATTGAAAGTGGGAAATGGCAAACAAAAACTGACTCTGGTCTTGGCCAACTGAAAACATTCAAATATTACAGTAATAATTCTCTGAATTAAGACCTCAAAGAGTGTGCCAATGTAGGAGATGGTATGGAGAATGCATGTAAGCGCTTATTGGAAAGAGAGAAGTTTAGTGGTATGTGGTGTATTTCTGTTCTTGTGTCTCTGACAAGCTTACATCCCACCCCACCATGTCATTCCATTCTCCTTGGAACATTCTTTCCTGTGTCCCAGGGGCGAGGGAGAGCCATGGCCACGTAAATTGTCCTTGTACACAAGGCAGCACTCCAGATATGTGTGGAAATGGAAGAAAATGTAACAACAAAGACATTTCTCATTTTTCTATAGATATATAAATGGGATGATTATGCTTTTTTTTCAGAAGCAGTTTCTTTCTCTCTGACACCAGTGTGCCATAGAAGTAAGTAAGCAAGTTTAGGCCCTTAAAAGGGATCATTTTCCTAAATTTATCCTGTAGGATAAAATGTGTAGCTACACAATAGTACTTTAAAATAAAAAAGCAAAAAAACCCAAACCCTAAAATGCTTGCTATCTTTTTTTTTCCTGTTATTTTCTCTTAATTCCAGTGCACCATTTGTTTTTATATGTATATTTAAACAAGACATCACTTCCCAGTGCACTGAACCATGAAACCTTGTTTTTTTCCCTTGAACCTATCCCTTTGTCTCCTCTTAGTCATAGTGGAATTTAAATATGTGCTTATCAAGTAGTAGTGAACCCATGGATCATTTTATTGCATTCAAACAGAGCATTTTCCATGTACCATGCATTATGGAGAGTTATAACAAATGTATATTGGTTCTAATTTCTTTTCCTTTTTCTTTATCTTTAATTTTCTTCAAAATTAGTTCTGTTCTTCCTTTTAAGAAGGGTTTTGGAACAACATAGATGTAGCAGACACAAAAGAAGATGTACTTAATGTTACTTAGCCATTTTGGTTTTCTTTAGCAATTAACAGAACAGTAAGCATTTGAAGAGCTACAGAACTGCAGTTGAAGTGAAAATTATTAGAAAAAAATGTCGTTATTCAAAATATTTTTTTTAGAACTTGAAATTAAATTTAGTAATCAAGCAGAACAAAATGTTTAAGTTCTCGGAATATATTCTTACACACTGTTGATATAGGTCACACTTGCACTTAGCAAGAAACTGAAATACTGTGAAGTTTCAAGTGGTAACATCAGGCACCATAACAGAAATTTAGACCAGCAGTGCTATAAACTAGTTATGCTGTCCCAGTGAAAGAGAAGCTTCAGTCCTAGTAATTTAGCAGACAGATGTCAATGATATTAAAATATCTGTAACGTTAAAGAATCATCTTCCAAGTCTCGTTCTTTTTTTTTTTTTAATTTGCAGTTTTGAAAAGCTCACAATGAAATATTGTAAACATGAACCAATTACTATGTAGATATTTCACTGAAAACAAGTTCAGACATATCAGGATTGTTCAAATATTCCTTCAAGTTTCCTGTATTTCTGATCTTTTAATGCCAGGATGCTATATTTTTATATACTTAAGAGTCTCTGCTTAGAATACATCTGTAATTTAGAATTTTAAAATTATTATTGAAAAGGGGATGGTGTTTGTATAGTCTTCCATTATATGCATACTAATCTCATTTAATGGCCTTTAATAAGACACATCTGGCATTCAACATTGTGATACTAAACAAATTCATGTTATCACACCTCAGACGTATTAATTTTATGGCTGTGAAGTAATACAGCTCATCAGCTGAACCACAGAAAACTGTCTGGGATTCAGGTTTTCTAATCAGGTGTCTGGTACCCACATGCACTTCCCTCCCAAAATCATGTCCAAAGCCGCAAATGGAAACACACATCCAGAAGTTTCTGGGTTGTGTGAATTTCACAACACTATGTATTGCTGTGAAGTTCCTCTTAACTTCAGGACTCTTTGAAGCAGTAATATATACCTGCCACCTTCCCTCTTGGCAGGGGAAAAGAAGAAAACTTGAAGGAATGAATAGCTGATATTCAGAAATGTTCAAAATGTTCTAGCCAGATCTCAAACAAAATCCTTAAGGTTCTCCAGAGAATATAGTCTCCTTTGAGAAACCTGCCTTCTTTCTGTCTTCAGTTTCCTTCAGGAAAGTGGTTGTGATCTATCCCAACTTCACTCATTTCTAGCAAGAAAAGAGCTGTCCAACCTGTTAATTTATATGTCCAATGACTTTTAAGGTGTCTGCTTTCTGCTAAATTTTCTAGAAGCCAATGATAATAGATCTTTCTTCCACAATTTAAGATATTGCTGCTTGCTCTACTTCCTTTTTTTGCCTACGTTTTTCTTGAGATCAAAGTGAAACCATTTCTGAACAAACAGATATACTCTTTGGTGAGATCTTAAGTAAACAAGATAAAGAGCATGAAAGTAAAATAACTTAAGTCCTGAAAGAACAGGTCTGGACATGGATGAGAACGGAGAGAGAGGGACAGGGATCTGAAAAATATAACTAAGTATCAGAGATAGGTCCTCTGCATCATATCAAGGTTTCAGGAAAAAAAAAGTAACATCGCAGGTCACCATGGACTTACTGGAAGAGAAAAATAAGAGTTTGTGTAGCAAAATTTGCCACTCTAGCTCTTCATTCAGAACATGACATATAAAGACTTGGCTTTGTGTTGTCATGATTTTAATCCATATATGCTTGACACGGAACAGGGAAATCTTTTGTACGTTTTAGGAATCAAGTACTAATAGCAAAAAGTAGAAAGATTTAGTCACAGTTCTGTGTGTCTCTGCGCAAGATATATCTCCAAGTTCAAGATATGTAATCTAGGGAAGAACAGCCATGCTTTGGAATATTAACTCTCACTTGCACAACAGCATGTTTCTTCCCTGACAGGGTAAAAACCGTTATGAATGTGGAATTTCATAAACATTTATTTCACTGATAGCACATGCAGCCTTCTATTATGGACTGTTTAATAAATCAAATCTAGTACTTTGAGTTCAAATTTTTAGCATAATTTTTTTAGGTGGGTGAAAAAACAGACTAGAGAGCTGTAGAGGCAATATGATGGTAAGAAAACCGAGAGTGCCTAAGTGTGTCTAACTTCTGATCCATACAATAATTCTGTAGTGCACTGATGAAGATTTCACCTAAATGTAAGTAACTGTACAGAATTTCTTTCTTTATATTCTCCTTTTTTTTGCCCAACTGATATAGTACAGTTTAAAAGTCTCAGAAACTTGAACGGGTAGCCCAGCATGTACTAGCTAGGCTTTGCACATTACTTTTATTACTTTTGTTATTTTTCCTGTAATTGAAGACTAATGAGTACGCCCTTTAGATGCTATTTTAGCTCACATATGACTTTATAAATATTTCAACTTAGATGTGATTAGATAAATTGAACTTGTTTAATTAGTAATGCAATCAGCCGACATGGCTTAGGAAGCCATATCACATTAAAAATACAGTGATAATGCATGTTAATAAGCAATAAGCAGATTCTTTTAACAAAAAATGCCATGCTTTTACAAGCCATTTGTGTCTTATTAGAAGGCTTTATAGCTTTCCCATTACTTTTATTTTACCATACCCATTTATCAGAAATTTGCATGTCAGCTGAAAATTAGTGAAGATCTTTCTTGGCTGATCTTGAACCAAAATAGCTGTTTTAAAGATGATGGTTTAGGAGACACAAATGCTTTTGCGCACATTTTAAATTTTTCTTTGAATGTTAATTTTCAAATTTGAAGTGGGAACTTTAAAAATATAAAGTTAGTTTTCTCTGAGCAATATTGCTTTTTCTGTCTCTCAAGAAATTTTCTCAGAATTGCAAAACTGTGAATGCTAACAATGAGGTACACCAAGGATCTCATGGAGTGTTCAGTGATGTTCTGTGCATCTGTAGCTTGGATCTGCAAAAAATGATGTTTTATATAAGCAGCCTGATGAGCTGCTGAAATTTGGACTATACGGGAGAGAGATCTGAGTAAGGGCTAGAATTTATAGATTTAAGTATATGTGTGTATATGTCAGAAAGAAAATTTTTATATTAAGCATGCTTACAAGAAGCTGTTAGTGTGTTTTCAAACTGCATCAGTGCGTATAATTTTGCAATAAGCCAAGATCAGAAGGAATAATATAGGTAGAGGTTATATGGTTATATATTTTTACCCCTTTTGTTAATCAGTTTTTTTCAAACACTGACTAAATATTTTTTTTATGTTTGAAATATCTTGTTTTTTACAGAATTTATTGTCTTCAAGGAATATTGAAATATTAATTTGGATATGAGGTAATATATTACAGTTTTTTACACAAAAAATACTAGAAGCATTATTATTAATACTTTTTAACTTACTGGAAATAGTATGTTTCAAATAGGGATATCACAGCGTTCTGTCATTTAGCATTAATTAAGCTTTACATTCTCATTTGATGGTATAAAATATTAGTTTGCAAAATATATAGAATAAGATGGTGAGGTATATATTTACGAAACTTGAGTAGGTGCCTAAAAATTCAGATGGCTGATTTAAAAAGCAGGTTGGTCCTTAGAAGGATTTTCTGAAGCTCCTATGCATCATGTATCTCTAAAAGCCTCAAAGTATGAAAGCAAAGACAGGTAGGTGCCTAATGTAAATAATCCCAGTAGGCATCTGTCTGCATGTTTCTGTGACTTAATATGTTTTCTAGGGTGTCTGAAAAAGATTGGATAGCTAGTTGACCTGATTTCAGGTTTTTCTTTTTATGCCATTGCACTGCAGAGTGCTGTAGAAAACAGGGAAGAGCTATAGAGTTGAACAGGAAGAAAACTGTGCATACGGATTTTCATTTTGTCATGTAAATTGCTTTCTCTAGTTCATAGCTTTATAAGCAATGTATCATCAGTTCTTATTCAACCACAAAAGATTTTCTTTACTCAGGGTCTTGGTTCAATAGGCACATTTCCTTTTGTTCTCTGGTCAAAATGTGAGTTGCATGTCTTTATGGTTAATAATTTTAAATGTTATTTTCATTTTAAATAGTAGTACTTGTTTACTGAAAAGCTTTTTACCCAAACTCCTGTTTAGGTAAGCAGTACACATGATTCAGGTTACTGATAGAACAAAAGGCATCTGTAGATCTGGATGACACTTCATAGATAAATTTGCACATTAATTTTTAATTTCTAAAGCTTGAATTAATTGAAAGTCTGGTATCTTGGCAATGCGTCTAGCTCATTTTAGTGTGAAATTCTATATTGCATCTCCTTGTGCCTTCTTGGCTACTTTTGGTAAAGAATTATGAAATGGCATAATAATTTCAAAATTAGGTTTACCAAGTTAATGTCACTAACCCTGGCCATATTTTCATTTCCATTTTAAGGCAACCTAAAGTGACACTACTGCACAAAGAATTGACCCCTGGCATCAAGCAGTCCATAACCTTTCTTCCATGTTCCATATCAAGTAATACTCTGTGTTGAACTGGACCTGGAATGTAACCTGATGAAGACTCACTCTGCCCACCCTGCCCCCATGTTTGGTGACAGGAATCATTGACCCAATTAAAGCATATTGTAGTTTCTTAGATATTTTACTTTAGGACACTCAAATCTGAGACCATAATTTCCCATAGGAATTTGCATAAAATACACTAAAAGCAAATTTTGAGCAGCAGAACGTATGTAAGCTTTGTGAAATAGGGCTGAAGTGAGAAAAAGGAGAATGTGGATAAGCATAACAGCATGAAATGAAGTTGAAAAAACACAGTACTGAGTATTGGTCATCAGAGATTATCTGTTAAACTGTCAGAGGTATCGGGTTCTAAAAATGGAGAGGATACAGAGATCTGTATTGATGCATGAATGTGGAGCCCTACAAGAGATTTCTACCAATAAAACACATGGTGATGCTGGAAGAAATACTTAACACTTCATTCTCTTCTTCAGCATCTGTCTTCATGGTACTCTAGCAAAGAGCTCTTTTCTTAGAGGTCCTGTTGATTGCATCATACAAAAGTCTCCTAACCACCCATTGTTGATCATCTAGAAAACAGGGAAGGAGGAACTATGAGCTTTTTTGGTAGAACATGTAAATTTGAGAGGATATTCCAAATTCTCTAAGACATTCCATTTATTTATACTATAATAGCTAGATTGCTTAACTTATGAACGTTCAGTAGGTAGGTAGCAGTGCAGAAGGCTGTGGTGTACAACTTGTAGACTATGATGGTAAGATTTTGGAATCCTTCAATGCTTACTGATATCCCCAGTTTCACCTGCGCGCAATGGATGCCAAGTGAATACCTTGGCAGCTAAGTTTTGCTGACTTGAGTACTGTAGGGGTGTACCAGCTTCCAGCAGGGTGTACCTGCTTCCAGCTGTCCAGTATGTATAAGGTGAAGGACAGGAGGAATTGGAGGCAGTATCTGCAGACTGCACCAGAAGGCACTAGTGCATGAGCTCCTGTTCCTTACTTGCCAGAGAAATTGCATGTATCCTCATAACTGAGCTTTAGTTAGTTTATTTCAAAGCCGCTAGATATTCCTGGCATATTACTATAGAAAAATGTTATGTTGGCACTGAGGTAGCAGCATTCTCAAAAAGGAACAGAATAGTCTGTGAGAAAAACCAAATTGATAAAATGCTGAGAAGTGCCAAAGGTAATGTTGCACAACCACTGTCTTTCATTTTGGATAGATGTATAATGCAACCTTAATTCTGTTCTTGTTTCTTCCACATGACTCTTCATTCACTTAACACACAGAATGGAAATAAGTCTCTTGTGTCTAACCAGTAATTCATTTTCTCTGCACTGTTTGGTAGTCTCGTGTCTTTTATTATACAGTAGCCACACATTTAAAGTAAATTCCTCATCTGCTTTAATATGTCTTTATTCCCTGTAGATTTTGAGATGTCTGCAAACAGTAACTAATTTACACTGTCTCACACAGTCCCTCTGTGGTATGAAGGTGTTGTTTTACAGCTAGAAGATGCTTCTGCCGATATATACAAGAAAAAAAAATATCTGTGAGATTTGGATGTCCAATTAAAGGGTTGTTTTTTTCATGTTTCACATTGCAAAGCATTTATTAAGTTCAGCTGGTTTAGTTTATCTAAAAATACTTAGCATGTTTCCAAATCAGATCTGAGATGTTCAGGATCTCAGAAGAGGACAGATACACTCAGTACCAAAAAGAATTTTGCTGAAGTAAGTTATCTAAGATCCATGGACTAGCCTAAGCATTATTTTGTTTTTCTTTTGTTCAGTCTCCCAAGTTCATTCATTACAAATCTTTCAATCTCTCCAGAAAATGAGCACGACTTATATGAGCAATAATCTCTTGATACTTGTTCATTCCTAGTGTGGGTCTGTGCTGTACTTCATCATTGAATAAGCTTGATGCCATCTGGTCCATGCATTTCCTCAAAGCAAGTCCAACTACACAGGTGTCATTCGTGACAGATTTATCTAGTCCTAGTTTTAAAGACAATGATTAATCATAGAATGACAGAATTGTAGGGGTTGCAAGGCACCTCAGGAGATCATCTAGTCCAACCCACCTGCCAAAGCAGGTTCTCTACAACAGGTTGCACAGGAAAGTGTCCAGGCGAGTTTTGAACATCTTCAGAGATGGAGACTTTACAACCTCTCTGGGCAGCCTGTACCAGTGTTCTGTCACCCTCATGGTAAATAAGTTTTTCCTTAAGTTTGTCTGGAACTTCTGGTGTTCCACTTTTTGCCCATTGCCCCTTGTCCTGTCACAGGGCACCACCGAAAAGAGCCCAGCCCCACACATTTGGTCCCCGCACTTCAGGTATTTATAGACATTGATAAGATCCCCTCTCAGTCTTCTCCTGGCTGAAGAGTCTGAGCTATCTCAGTCTCTCCTCATACGGGAGATGCTCCAGACCCCTAATCATCTTTGAAACCCTCCACTGATCTCTCTCTAGAAGATCCCTGTCTTGAACTGAGGAGCCCAGAACTGGACACAGTATTCCAGATATGGCCTCACCTTCCTGGCCACAAGGGCACACTGCTGGCTCATGGCCAAGCTGCTGTCCACCAGCACACCCAGGTCCTTTTCCTCAGAGCTCCTTTCCAGCAGCTCAGCCCCTAACCTGTACTCATGCATGCAGTTATTCCTCCCCAGGTGAAGGACTCTGCACTTGCTCTTGTTGAGCTTCATCAGGTTCCTTTAAGATTCAGTAAACTTCTCCAATAATTTATTTTAATACCTCACTGCCCTCATTATTAGAAAGCCTTCCTAGTATCTAATCTGAAACTTTTCTGCAGCAATTTAAGCCAATTGTTGTAACATTCATCATGGTATTCTTTTCAGGTATCTTTCAAATGCCTTTTGCCTGTTTGACAACTGTTATGTGAATTCCCTTTTTTCAATACTAAACAACTGAACATCCCCAGTCCTTGAGCCTCTTTCTTGATGACTACTTTCTAGGCCTCTGATAATTCCTGTTACTGTTTCTTTGGACTTTTTCCAATTAATTCCTGTCTTGCTTGAAACCTTGTCAAAAAGCAGGACAGTGTACTCTATTTTAAGTGCTGCCAGAACTGTGTGGAATGATTTTACATGTTTTGTAGGTTGCAGTCCTGTTTTTAAACACCATTTGATCGTTCATAATGATCACCAGAAGTCTAGTCACTTATTCCGTAGCTTGTATTCTAAACGTGATTATTATGTCTATGTAAGAATAGAACATAGCATTTTTCTATATTGAATTACATTATATTTTTAGCCTATTTCAATAATAACAGTTTTTATTATATTCCTGTCTTCTAAAGTTATTCCAACCTCTTCCATGTTTAGTAGGGTATCTTTTATTTCATCTTCTAAGCCATTAATGCAAAGACAGAATAGTTCTAGGGTTGTGACTTACACTTGCAGAAGTCTACTCAGTGAAGCCTTTCATTTTAATGGTGAGCTGTTGATTGCTACTCTGTGAGGTTCACTTTCAACTAATTTTGTACTTATCTTACAATATGAGCACACAAATAGTATAATTCCCCATATGGCTTACCAGGTTGCAATGTAAAAGAGTGTGACAAGCCTTGGTAAAATAAAGGTACTTGCAATCTAATGTATCTGGTTTTTAGAAGTTCTTCCATAGAATAAAAATATTTCTATTATGGTTTGCCTGTAGCATGGTCTTTCTTCTTCTAGGTGCCCAGAAATCAGATTTAAAAGCTTTTTTTCTATAATTTCTGAGATAATCTTTTCTTTCCTTATTTATTTGCTTCATCTTTTATTCATTTCCAGTCTAATAGTGTATTTTCTGTCCTTCACAATTTCTCAATGGCTGTAAGTTTGCTCAGCCAGTTCAAGTGTTCAATAATGTAAATATAAACTTAAACTAATTTGAAAACTTCTAGACTGTATGAATATTCTCTGAATCTTCTTTTTCGCTCAACATAGAGATTTTCCCCCTGTACATGTGACACTTGTGCTGAGATTTTACTCCTTTCTGTAGAGGTTTCCTGTGTATTTGAAGTCCTTAAAAAGTTTTCCTAAGTCACAGGTTTTATCAGTGTCCTCCTCATATATTAATGAGATCCATACTGTCATACACACTTGAAAAATTAGGTCAGTTGGTCACAGGAGGGTGATTGGGGGTTTTCTGAAGGTAAACATGTATATATGGAAATATATGTTATTTACCTGGAACTTGGTTTACAAATAACAGGGAAAGTTGGGATTGTTTGGAACTTAATGTAATAAATAAAATGTATCCTGTCGTTGTATTCATGCCAATCAAATGCACACAAAAATAATATTTTTTTTCCTTGTATTTTCATTTTTTTCATTATTTTACCATGGAAAAGTAGGTGGATTTTTTCAATTTAGGGGCAAAACTGGGTTCTTTATATGTACAATATAGAGAGATCTGTTTGGCAGCATTTGACAGGTAGCTACTTTGGAATGGAAGGTGGCAGAACTTAATGGAAAAAGTTACTGTCATTTAATCTTTCCAACTCTGTGACTGTAGTTCTAGAAGCAGAGCTCGTGTATATCAAAATAACATACGCTGTAGTAGTTGTTCCAGAAATATAACTATTCTCCTCTTTACTGTAATAACAGTAAAGCTGCATGAGTCATGTCTAAAGATGACATACATTCTTTGATGTTCTTCCCACAGATTTTAATTGCTTGTCTCTAGTTCACTAAACAACTGCTTTGGGCAAATGTTGAAGAATGTTGGGTCCATTTAAGACTGATGATTTTCAAACAGGTGGAATATGAGTAAACAAATTGCATTTTTCTATGCAACACTTGACAGTGTACAGAAATGAGGAATTTTTAATCCAGAAATATATTGCCAAGAGACCCTGACATGGTACATGTTCTTTGTCTATATTGATGTTTTGGGGTTTTTTTTAAACACTGTGCAGCGTATTTCTCTGAAGTCAGAAATACCTATTCTTCTGTCTTGAAACAAAATGTGTGAAAATTCAAGCATCAGAATTGAAGCATTTTTAGAATCAAACATACAAATGAGATATGGTGAAACTTCAGCATCGAAAACTGATATACTAAGAGGAAAGTGGAATCAAGATCTGAAGATAAAAATCTAGATATATTCAGGAGTAAAATTGGTATTTTTTCATGTATAGAAGGGATTGTGATGAAAGTAGCAAAAGCAGTTAACAGTTTATGAAACCAATATAAATAAGGAATATTGTGAAATTCAACAGATTATTTTCTTGAAAATTTTATGACATATTTTCCCCATGTAGAGAAGTAACTAATAAAGCCAAAGAGACTGGAATTATTTTATTTCTATACATAACATTGTAGTTCATGTATTTTTCTGCTGTTTAACTTATTCAGATATTTTCCCCACAAAACAAATTATTTCATCACTGTTCCTAACACTACCTTTCCTTTATACCACCACTTCTCATTGTGTCCTCATATTCTGTATGCCACAGATTTCTTTTTCTATGGAGTTTTTCTACCAGTTTGAGAGTAACATTCAGGGAAGTCTGACCTACCTTTATTTAGCTCAGCTGCCTTTGCAGTGTCCCGGTCCACTGTTTATTTGGGGAACAAGGATGAGAGGTGTGAACTAGAGTTATATTCCTGGTGTCGTTAGCTGCTGATACAAAATTGTCAGAACAGCCTATTGTTTCATTTCCGACTTATGCAAGCACCATGATTTTACTTTGTTTCTGGAGACAAGGAATCCATCTTTGCTGCCTGCCTGCCTGTGAAATGAGTTCAGTGAGTGTAAAATTCTAGCCTATCTGTTTATGGGATACTGATTTGAAAGTGATAATGTGCTGACCTTGCGTTCACTAACTCAGGTATCAGTGTCTGTGGAAGGTGTTGGACATTAAGTTTTTCTTAACATTTAGAAGGACAATGTTGTTTGCAAATAGGACTGAAGAGACAGCTTTGAAGTATTTACTAATATTTTCAGCAACATCTGAGTGAAACAAAATAGAAGCACTGGAGGCTGTAAAAATAACCTCTTGAGTAAAGGATTAAAGAAATCTTCAAAAAAAAATTATTCCTTTGTTTTGCAAACTTTGTATTCTGATTCTCAGTAAAACAAACCTGAAATGGGCTTATATGTCCAGTTTTAAATGGTAGTCTCATTAAGTTCAGTCACCAACAGGAGTAATCAAAGCCTAAAGCACAGGTATTTGTAGCTTTGACTCCTTAAGCTACTACAATTGAACAATAAAAATTCTCAGATCTTACAAAAGGGAAGATATCTCTTTTCGACAGAAGCATGTATTAAATTCAGGCTACGATCCATTCTACGAACTCTGAAGATTATTAAAATATTAATTAGGTCATGCGCTATCTGTGAAGAGGTCTGGTGGGCATGACGTGCAAGCACTTTCCTGTACAGCCAGGATAATTGTGCATGAATGCAATAGGTAGTCAGTTGTTTCATAGTCAAAACTGGCAGAGCTGTTTGCTTTGCTTCAGTTTTCTGGGCCTTTGAGACACTAGTGCTATTTGTATAGCTTTCAATTGGAGCAGACCTGTTGTTCTTTTTTTGTTAGAATTAAAGGATTTCAATTGGAGCAGACCTGTTGTTCTTTTTTTGTTAGAATTAAAGGATTTCTCTAGCTTCAGTGTCCTTTAACTATGCCTTTTTGGCAAAAAGGAGCACATTCAGAACTGAACTGTAATGATGATTTTATGTAAATACACAAAATGTGAGGTATTTTTTTCTCACTCTTTTAATGTGTCTTCTCTTTGGTACTGGCAGTGGTGCAAAAAGGTATTATTTCAATAGTGATGCAGTTCAGCTTGTGCTAGGTAGAGAACTGCATGACAGTGTGACAGGGTCAGAATGCTGACTGCATGAAAGGTTAATAAAGTTCTCTAAATTCATAGTGCTTATATCTGCATGTTAGTGGAAACGTCAAGTGCTGTCTTTTAGGAGGCTCCTTTAGTCTTACATAGCTATAGTTCTCGCACCCCTTACTCATTTTTAGGAGAGAGAGAGAAACTCCAATTTCAGGGTTTGCCAGAAATTCTGATAATTGTGCAATGGAATTGTGTTAAACTGAAGTTAGATTCCCAAACAGAAGATGAGTCAGGGAATATTAAGGACAAATTTTGGTGAGATTGTTCTTCTAAAGTGTTGTGATGCATAGAAAAGACTTAATCTTTTTATTTGTTACTTGAACTGGTTTTCTGACTCGTACACTTTTAAGTTATACGTCCCTTATCTGACTAATGAGACATCTTCCATCTTGTATTCGAGGATTAAGTGTTCTCTATAACCACCTTCCTCCTTTCCTGTCCTTGCTCTCTGTAGATACTTAACTTTTTTTTTTTCCACTTTGTTTTGGTTTGTATTTTTCCTGATACTTGAACCAAACAAATTAATCTGATTTTATATCAGAAAAGGCTATCCCTGTGCAGGATTGCATTAGGCACACCTTTCCATGTTATTTGTTACTGCTTTTTACTAGGGTACTGTCATTTTACAGGTAGAAATTAAGTGATAAATTCTATCATAATTCACTGTTAATCGCTTCCTATTCCTATGAATACTGTTGCCTTGTTTATTTGCTCATATAATGCAAATAAAACCATGCAGTCTACTACCATTTAGTATACGTATTCAAATCAGTCTAACACCACAAGTGCATTCATGCTTGAATTGAGCCTGAAACTGTAGCCAGGTTAGGGAACAAAAACTTTGTACCTTTATGTAATCTAATTCTTAGTACAAAGGTAGCATATACTTCAGAAAATTTTTCCTAGCACCTGTACCTACAAAGATATAAACACTTAATGGGAGATTGCTTCAAAATACTTAGAGCTATAACTTTTTTTGTAAAAGGTGTTTGTATTAATGATAGTAATTCTCTCTCCTTACAGTGCAAATTAGACTATCAAGCCTGTATCTCGGGAAAACAAATCTCAGTGAAATGCGAAGGACGTTGCCCTTGCCCTTCTGACAAATCCACAAATGCAGGCAGAAATGATAGGAGAGGTGAGTGATGATAATTTATATATTTTTAACAACTCCTTTCTAGAAGGAAATAAGATTTTGCTTACAGAAGAGTGCGGTGATCACAAACTGATTATTCTTGAGTGAAACCAGCTTTATTTTATTCAAGGTTGTTTTCTTTGCTGTAGGCTTTGAAATTGTGCCTACAGTAAAATACCACTGTATTTTCCAAATGCAGCTATTGTAATATGAGTTATTGTTCTTTTTTACTTTTTAATACTTCTCAAAATGCTTATGGCTGTATTTAAGACCAAAAAAAAATCATTTCTTGCTCCTCAGTGTTTTCAGTTGAATATTCAAGAAAATGAAGTGCGATAGAAAAAAAGGAAACTTAAAAGTCCTTGTTACTGCTCATAGAAGCAAGAGGTTGCACTTCAGCTATGGAACTATTAGTAAAGGCTGTCATATAAAACTGAGTTCTTTGTTTGAAAAGTGATAGGAATAAATTAACTTCCTTTGGATGATGCATGAGATTAGGCTGCTAGAAAATGCAGTTGCTTTGCATTGATTCTTAGCCATTGGTGCAACTGGAGAAAAAATCTGTAGCAAAGCATATTTGTATTTCAATGACTCCCAGGTGACTTTGGAAGGTTGTTGTTAAAACAGGATACCACCCTTGGTGCTCCTGAATAGAAAGCCATCATAGCATGAGGTTTTAGGCCACCATGGACCTGAATTTGCCAAGAACAGCATGGCTAGAGGTCTGCATTTTTGTATCTCTGTCAGATGTATTGTTTTCTTCTTTTTGTATAGTCACACCTTTTATGAGTAAGCGAAAGTGTTTATGCACAAATATCCTGAATCCTCATTGGAAATACACCAAAATTAGTTCTTGAAGAATTCCACACCCCCCCAACCCCCCATATACTAACCTTATAAAGATTAAATGAACCAGCATTACATTCCTGAATTTTGTTAATGTTGGTATTTCATTATGGTTTGATGCACTATTCCATACATATTGTGCAAGCGAATCTTATCATTTCCATGATAAGCTGTAGCTACTGCCAAAACTATTTTTTTTCTTAATATTTAAAAAAAAAAGAATGTTCTTTTAACAATGAATAGGGATGACCACTGCAAACATTGAGCTGTGTGCAGGCGTACAAGTAAGTTAAAAACCTGCTCTGAAACATGCCTTTAGGTCACTTTTTTGGTCATTGGCAATATCATTGGTTGTGTAATTAAATTAATTGCATAAATGTAATTAAATGCTCCTATGCTATAACCCCTCTGCAAAATGATACAGCCTTGAGGATTTTTCAAGCATTTATTTACAATTTCATGTAGTAACTGTAAATAAATATCTATGATAAACCTATCATCTGCTCACTTTGCCACTGCAAATGAAAAACATCGGTAGACCCAGCCTTATATGGTTAATGTGTCCTCTTTGATAAGCCATATAGTGTAGCATTAATGTGGTTGCAGTTTTCACTAGCAACAATTTCTGCATCTCCAGCATAGATGTGGGGATATTTGCTTAACAGTGGGCATGAAGTGAAATTAAGATAATATGCCAAGAAGCGTCTGTGAGTATTAGGCCTACCATTCTCCAAAATTAGTTTTTTCATAGAGTATGATTGCCCTCAGTTTTTACCGAAATAAAATTAGTGTTTTCTCTGCTGGAAACTGTTTTACCTGATACAGTTATTTTTGACTATGTGTGTGTTCTTTCAAGTACATTTTATTTTTGGTACTCCTGTACTTAAACACTAAAAAAAAAAATCTATAGACAAATTTTATTGGCTTCAACAAAATGGAATTGTTTTTAATTAGGAAAGAACTCCTGGGAATGAAGATTTGTACTGCCAAGGGATCAAGATTACTTGGGCGTAGTTATGTAAAAGAGAGAGAAAAAAAAAAAAGATCTTATATGAGTATGGGAATTAACACTAATCCTGTCCTGACAGATTGTCAGGGCAAGCAAAATACAGGGCTTTTCAACTGCTACATTTTACTGTAACATTGAAATTTGAATATCACTTCTTAACAAGGCCAAAGGCCAGGCAATATGAGAAATAGGAAAGTGAACTGCGTATCATTTCTGAAATTTTAGCCATTACTGTAACAGAATACAAAATTTATTATAACTTTTGTTATAAGAACTTCTATTTCAGTAATACAATTATTTACTTTAATGGGACTCTTGTTAAGTATTCTATGCTGTATGCACATATGTCAGTTGCTTAGAAATTTGTTGAAGCCAAAGAGGCAAAGTAAGATTAGTGCTCCAGTTTCAGGGATAACTTACGTGAAGGTTTCCTAAAATACATCCCTTGTGTAAGACAATTTTTCATTTTTTCAGATTGATAAATTCTACTGAATTTTTAGTGTATCTAGGGGACTAAAGTATGTCTATGAACTTTCCCAAAATATTCTTGGTGTGGAACTCCATACTCCTTTGGAAGCACAATTAAACCAGTGTTCAGAAAAACAGATTTGCCTTTTTAAAAGTATGTGAACCTAATCATAAAATTATAGGAAACTCTTAGTTGGAAGTGAACTCTGAAGTTTATCTAATCCAGAAGTTTATCTAATCTGCATGAGGCGGGTGTGAACATCCTGGGTTTTGTGAAAGCTGGTTCATTTTAGTGATACATTCGGTAACATTGAACCTGACTAAAGTTCTGTGGCTGTTAGCTTGGATGCAAAGATGAAAGGGCTAAGAACTTGATTTAGAAATAGATGTGTAAGTTGGTAGCAAAACAAACAAACAAAAAGCAAAAAAGGACCAAATAAAAATCTTTCCTTGTCTTATTTTTGTTTTGGTTTTAGTTTGGAGAAATCGATGGATATCATATAAACTATAACAGGTACTCCAGTAGTTTTTTAAAAAAGAGAAAAACAAAAAAACCCCAAAAACACAAAAGAGAGGAAAAATCTGAAGAGCACTTGAGGCAGCGTAACAGGGAAGGGTCACACAAAGTTAGAAAGAAATGAAGATGGGCAGGTGGGCAGTATGGAAGAGAGCATGAATGAAAAACGCAGGCAAAAACCAGCTATTGTAAAAGTTACACAAACCTCTCTACTTGGGGGATAGTTCTACTTTGTCCAGTGGCTTTGACCATTCTAATTATAATGAAATTATTCTGAAAATGTGTCTGACCTGCTGTATAGTCTTATACCATATTAACCTCTCCTAATAACCGTAGTCTTCTGTAAATTTCTACAAAAATTTAGTAAGTAACTTGTTATATAAAGCTGGAAAAATAATTCTGAATATATCCTTTAGGTTCTACTAGAGAGAAATTTATATACCAGTAAGCTTAATTAAAAGCTTAGTAGTTGTGAACACCTGAGAATATGCTTCACCAAATAAAATCAGAAGTTGATTTTTGATGTGCATGGCTTAAGCTGTAGTTAGAGGGAAGATAAGAAAAAGAGGGAAAAACAATATATTACATAATTACCAAGCAATTTATTTTTACATTAAATGGATGAAATATCATCACTTGTTTGCATGTTTTCATGTTTAGGCCTGGCAAGCGTTAAAAATTTAGTTGCTTTAGTTTGTGAAGTACATGTGCTTCTTAGATTGTATCTTGCAGGGTCTAGAAGGCCAGGTTTATTAATAGGTTTTATTAATTCAGAAAGTGGAATGAATGCCAACAGCAAAATCCTCAGAGTTTTTAGTAAGCAAAAAATATTAGTTTAAGACATTACAAGGAAAAAAAAAAAAGGGGGGGGGACAAGTGAAAGTAATTTTGTATTGTTATTTAATTTTCATGGTACAGGTGAAGACCCATGTTGTCTGTTTTCTACAAAAAGAAATAAGGCAGTCTGTGAAATATGTACCTTAGAAATAAGGACATAAAATTTTAACTGTGTTTACTTATTATGTATCATTTAATGTAGTATATATGAGGTGCTTATTTATATATATTTACAGTATAATACCTTATGTTTTCTAGCTGACTGAAAGAGCAGTTCTGGCTTACATTGGATACTGGTTGAGGAGTCAGGCTAGAATGTCATGAGCCGGGATTTGGATTCATCTATAATCTCTTTCTGTATGAAATTTACCTTGTTTCCAGTCTTAATATTTCCTTGGATTTCTTTTTTACTAGCATTGTACTTATATTACTAGTTGAGATACAGAAAATTAATTTTATTCAATTGGTAAGTATTTCTTAGGAAAGTAGAGGTTGGTGGTCTGAGGAGGTTTATGCCCCACATTACAGAAAATAGAAAGGGTAGTCGCAGACAACAGCCTTCTCTGTGATCAGCTGTAGCATTTAACATCTTTCAAAAGCTGCAGAATGATGCAGAGGAAGGAATATATGTCAGTCTCTGAAATAAAATTGTTTCAAATCCTGTCAGAAACTGAGATAGAAAGAGATTATTCACTCTGCCTTAAATGATACTGCACTTGTTGCATCATTGCAGACATTTCCTTCTGTTTCTCCTTCACTTTTTATATAGGTTATATAGAGGCTTACTGACTAAATAGAAAAAAATATTGTATAAGTTATTAATAACAATTAAAACCTTCAAGACACAAGATGGTCTTGAGACCAAATACCTGGGATATGTCTCTTTTCATTGTCATAACAACCTAATATGGGACACTTGGCAATGCAGATGACAAGATCCCACTAGGTATGTCAATCTAAAGGAATATACTCAATGAAGACATACATGACATTTCTTCATTTACAGGAAAGGAAGGTCCTCACTAAACATGTTTTGAATGCCAGGGCAGCAGATGAGTGTATGGCTGACAACTGTAACTGTAGTCAAAGACCTTCCAAAGGTATCTAAGAAAAGCATCCACTGACAGTTGGCTTGAATTTACTCTACTCTAGAGTACATATATTGGGAAATTTTAATTATCCTTAAATCCAAAAAGCTTGACAGCATGCCCGTGTTTTACATCCCTGTTAAGCTAAGCTGGTCCCATGAATAGTCTGTTTCAAAGATGTGTGCTACAGCATCCTCCTGGATTGTGTGTTTGTGTTTCTTTTTCATGGAGACGAGGTTGGGATTCTCTCCTGATGTAGAGTCAAGATGCAGCTGGGATGTGCAGTCATAACCAAAAGCTCAGAATCAGATGAAGGCCCTGCAGTTTAGATGGGAAAACCTATAACATTGTGGGTAAAATATTAAATATCCATTTTCATTAGCTACTGAAGTAGAAGAGTTTGCTTTCAATAATTTTTGAGTGAATGAATAAATCCTGTGTTAAGAGCTGCCTTGATATTTTCACTGAAATAACAGAGGTGGACTTATGAAGAAAAAAAAAAGGGGCTCTTTATCTGATCATCAGAGGAGTTCTGTATAAGTAACATAGGAAGCTGCTATCAATGTCATAAAATTTGAGTCTAGGCTTTTGCCAGGAGGAAGTGAAAAGACAACATTGCATGCTGAAAATATTTTCAGTTAACATATCTGAAAGATAGCTGCTCTCTCAGCTGCATCCTATTTTATACTGAATGCTGCCGAATTGTTAATTGCTATGGAGAGATGAGGATAAGTAACAGTAGCATTAAAGACACTGTGGATTCTGTTTCATTCTGTGTGCACCAGTGCTTGAAAAATAAATATAGGGGCTCCTTTTAAAATAAATAGAAAAACAGCACTCTCCCAAATCCTCTTTATTTTATTTACATAGCGGCATACATGACCTCAGCCAGTCTTCATATAGTACAGGTATAGATGCCAAAAAAGAGCTTTTGTTTTGTTTGCATTTGAATAGAACACTGAATGGTTTACAGACTTCACAAATAAAGGGATTTAGGGCCAAAAATAACATTTGTGTTAACTCCTTAATCTCTACTTTGTATTATTACCTTTCAAGGACAGATGGTGCTATTCTGTAATTCCCTTTTTCTCTTCTGCAAGATTAACTCCAGGACATCAATAGAATAAAATCTCTATCCAAAACAACATATATTAGACCAATTAAGCCTAATATTATTAGTGCTCAGTTATGGGGTAGCCCAGAGAAGCCATTTATAGGAGTAATGAGCAAAATTCCCATCTATAAGATGAAGAAGTTCATGCTATGTGGTCAAGGATAAAATTTAGCTTTCAGTCCTCAAAGACAAAAATAACCCACCAAAGAAAATTACTGTTATGTTATAATGCTGTTCAGAGTTTATTGACAAATATGTTAGTATGTTTTAAAATATCTCCCAAAAGATCTAATTACAGCATCTAATATTACCCTGCCAGGCTTGTTACAGAAAATAAGTGACTTGCCTGTAAAAGGAAGTAAAAAGAGAAGCATGCTGGTTTTCATAATGGAAAAACTACTCTCAGTTGTTAACTTCCTCTGAAGAATATGCACAGTAAATGGAAGGAGGTGGTCTCAGTAGTTTGGCAGTATAGATTTTATACATGTGAGTTGAATTTGCATTAGGTAATTGTCAGCTTTCTAGTCTACTGTTTTTCTTAGCCATATATTTATGATTCAGTAAAATATTTTGTTATGTAATAGCTACTTCAATTCTATATAGGGCAATGTTAAATGAAAACCTCTATGTTTTTTTGATTCTTAATTTTCATTAGAAAATTGTGCTGCTTTTTCACAAACTAGTCTTTAGATGAATCCTGAAATACATGTGCACAACTATCAGTGGAAGCACTCCAAAACAGGAATTTTTCTCATTGGTTTTGGTGTGTACTGTTTGAGAATGATGTCACTGTGGGTTGACCACAGAAATCAGATCTGGGCTAGTATTTCTGCTCTTGCTTTTACTACTGGCATCAATATGAATTTTCCCATTGATTTAAATGTAAATAGGTTCTAATGCTGTTGTGACTCAGTTTCCTTGTTAGAGGAAAAGACATTATCTGTAGATAAGCTTTCTTGTTCTACTAGTGTTTCTGAACTCTACTAATACTTCTGAAACCTTTTGTGATTGTAGAGATGCTACAGAAGTCAAATGTATTATTGTATATCCATTTTAGTTCTTTAGAGGGTATTGACTTAGCAGTAAATGTCCATTTTGCTTTATTGCTTTTTTAATTTAATATATAGTATTCACTTTTAAATCTCAAAGCTGTAGACCTATATTTGTCCAGACATGCAAGCTAAAATATTGTTTTTCTCTTTGTTTACTGTAAATGTATATAGTGAATTAAGCCTGTTAATGTTGAGCTGTAAGTATATATTAAGTAGAAGCTCTTTGAAGGTAAAGTGAAAATTGATGCATTGTAGATTTTTATGCTTTGAAATTCGGTCAGGCTAATTCACTAAGAATGTCTTTTTCTCTCTGTGTTGTATATAAGGTGAGTTATAGACCATTTTTTACATGATCTTTAATAGGAAGTACTATTGTTTAATCAGATTTTATTGCTTTAGTATCTTTATATTTTATAAACATTTTTCCTAAGATAGAAGACTAATAATCCTACCAAGAATTCATTTGTATCTGTAAATGTTTTCCATATCTTTGACATGCTAGAAAGGGAATTTGCTAGCACAAAAATACTGTATTATTGTATTTGTAAAAGACTTTTATTTAATATTTATTATTTTGTGTAATAACAGAAACTTAATGGAGCCCATTTTATTGTTTGTTCCTTCAATGTTAAGATAAATTTTCTGCATGAATCTTTTTCAGATTCTTAAACAGGTTTGTTTTTTTTTCTTGAGTGATGCTAAGCCAAGTAAAATTGTCAGAAGTATCTTCATTCATTAATTAAACTCCATATTAAGACTTTCTAAAAAGAGACTTCTCCATTATTAGTAGTAATCTAATGTTATGTGATTAGTAACAGTCTAATGTGGTGTAGAATGACAGAGAATGTGTTTGGAATGAGAAGGTGTATCTGACCTGAATGCCCCAAATCCTCTGGTCCCCTTGTCATCTAACCTGGTGCTTAGCCAGAGCACACCATGTACCCAGGCTTCCTTCTCCTGGAACCCAGGGAAGGGTTGGAAAGGAGGGGTATCGGCTGCTTGCCAGGTCTTGTCCGTGTGTGATGTGGAAAAACACACCTGAAATAGGCAGATGGGAAGCTTTGAAGACCCGACAGTTTAGTCAGATGGCTGAGACTAAATGGTAAAATGTGTAAGAGATACAAAGGGGCTGTGGCTGTGTTTCAAGGACTAGGGAAATGGAGATGTAGCTGTGTATCCTATTTTTAGGTTATAGAGCTGACTATTAATCATTTGTGCTTCAAATGCATGAGTTTCTCCTGTAGTTTCACTTCTCTTGCATGGAACAAGATGTGTTCATTTTGTTTTAAACACCTTTATAGTTCAAAAAAGATAACTAGAATTGGTTAGTTATTAATAGATGATTTTTTGACTCTGCAGTGAGGCAGAGACATTCTAGTAAAAACTGTACTATGATTTGGAATTAGAGTGGAGCTGATAGTGTAAGAAGCATGTGTTGAATGGTGATTATCTTTTTTTAAATTCCATTGAGCTTGACTATTAGAAGGAAGAAGTGGAAGATTAAGGGGAGATTGTCCATTCTGTAACACTATATTTTATATAAACAAGGCTAGAATGGAAGAAACTGTTTATGTTGTGTTTATGAAAACCCCCATAACACTGTAGAACATATTCAAGAATGCTGCAAAAAACAACATTTTATTATTGCCAGGATTAAGTGAAATCCTTAGAAAGGATTGTTAGGTAAGTGCTTGTTGACAATATTACAAAGCGCTATAACACTAAAGGGAAAGCTGGAATATTACATACTTATCACTGGAAACAGTTCTTTGCTCACAGTTCCAAGTGTCTTTGCAACAGCAATCTTCTCCAGGACCTCTTCCTCTTTGATTTTCCTTTGGGCTGCTTTGTTATTTCCAAGTCTTTCCACTTTTTATGGCTGCTTTTGGCAGCCTTTGATACTCAAATCTACACAGCTTTGTCAAATCCAGGTATATCACGTCCCCTAATTTACATTTAAATGGAAAATTCCTCGGGTGTTAAGACTGTGGAAAGCAGTTCTAGCCTGCTGTAGTGTGCTGCACTTTGAGAAGTTGCTTCTCGTGTTTCTTCTGTTACCATCAAATGAGGATTTAACTGGCTGATCTGTCCCTGTGTTAAAAATATTTGAATAATACAGTTTTTAATTTCGAAGTCTCTAAAATAATGTGCATGCTGCATCTCTGCTTGCCGTGTGAGTATTTTTATCACAGGGCACCAAGGTCATGTGTGTCCTGCGCCAGTTGCGGCTTTGAAAACAGGAGTGTATGTTTGAAGACACAAGCACAGCTGGGATTCCTTGGTGGCATTGTCCATCCTGCACATAGGGAGCAATTTCGGGATGAACTTCCCAAACTTCATCTCAGGCAAAACCAGCTGGTTTGCTACAAATCAGTATGTGAGAGTGAACTTACACGCTTAGACTTAGGATGCATAGCTCTTTTCTAATCCTTGATGTCTATGGGACTATTCAGACACTCAGGGCCATTTAGACACTGTGGTTCTTCTTAGGTAGAGATTGAATATATACAAGTCAACTAATCAGTCATACGGAGTTTTCTTACTTCTACAAAGTATTCATATACTTTTCACATAGGAAAAGACTTCTCTATAGTAGATGACTTTAATTTGATTTATTATGAAAGTTTTGATTAGCCTGGTTGATTTCTTTATTTCCTTTCCCCTTGTTTTTCAGTAGGGGAAAAAAAAAACCCTGAAATCTCATGGAAAATATGTCTTCAGAATCTAAAATGTTACTTTCATGTGTCATCCGGAGGTTTTGTGTGTACTGCTGCAGTTTTAAGAGAGTTAGAGAAACCATTATGATGAAGATAATTAATGCTGTTTAATTTTTTGTTTGATAATCATTAATTTTAACCTAGGTCATTCAATAATTCACAAACAATTTCAGTCCTGGAGTCCTCAAATATCCAAGTTGTTAGGAAAGTTTAATCTGTGTAGCACAACAAACCCTATGAACTATTTTAGATAGTCATGAGAGCATGCTTTTTTAAGGATATGTTCATTATTTTCCTTTGTTCTTTGTGAACCAGTTTTTGCAGATTATAAAGCTGAAAGCTTAAATATAGTCCAGACCATTGAAATGGTGTTGTATTCAATTTTAATGGCTATAATTGCCTTAATTATGCAAATGAAGGGATCTTGCCAATTTTATGATACATTAAAGGCTTTAGAAGTGTTTCGCAGTAGTTCTATTGAGAATAAATAACCAAAGAGATGTAGATCATATGCTAAGTATCAGGATCTGCATTATCTTTCTCTTCATGCAATGTATGAATAAGCTAACAGGATGCTGCTATGTTTGTGTCTCAATTACTGATGTGATAGTAATATTTTTCACTGATACTATTTTTACACCATCAATATGCAGTTATATTTAAAAGTGTTTCATTGCTCATCAATGGGGAGATAACTGCTAGAAAAATACTTTCATTATCAGGTAATCACTGTAAACTAGTTTATTTGTCTCTCCTGCTTATTTTTAGAAGGTAAAATATGGTGCCAATTATATAATCTACTGCTGAGTTATTTTGTCCTGTAATTAAGTCAGAGTTTATTGGACAGTGAAGCTACTTGAGATTCTTAGGAAACTCAGGAATGAGCTGATGATGGTTAGAGTGTTGGATCAATGATTTTCCCTGAGTTGTCTTCAAGTAGGATATAAACCCAGTGGTATTTAAAGAACATGTGGTATCCTTTTTGTGACCAGTACTCAATAACATGTTACTATAGCTTTACTCGGAGTCTTGGTAAGAGAAGTTAAACAAATATGCTCTAGTATCAGCATAACCTAAATCTCTTTCAAGTGATACATTTTTATATCTCAATTTCTTTTACTAGCAAGAAGGCAGATTTTCTATTTGTAAATTAAAAAATACGTTTTTTGTTTGCTATTGATGAATCAGTATTATGAAAACTTTTGTTAATAAAATGATTAGATAGGTATTCTGTGGCTCCAATTATCATAATTACCCAACTGTATTGCTTTTTATCTGCTTCACGAAATACAATGTTAATTTTTTTTTTTTTTCTTGATATCTTAATTTTATATCCCAGGCGCAGGCTCCTTGACTTGTCAGAAATCCTCTAAATAAAACATTAAAATCTTCATGGAAAAAGGAAAAACCCAGCTTCTTCCCTAAAGGCACCAAGTTTCATGAAAT
>NW_010290477.1:43662-50961 GCF_000700745.2 Antrostomus carolinensis | reverse complement strand
TGCTGATACTGCAAGATCAAGTGCTATAGCCACCTTGCATGCAAGCATCAGCAGTTGTTCAGTGGTATCATATTGTAAGCTTTGGCTCATTAGCATGGTGGCACCTTTATAATAGTCTCGATTCTAAATGAAAAGCATTCAGCTTTGAAACATAGCTATACCCTAAAATTAATTTTGAAAAACAGGTTTGTATTGTGATTTGCTAGTGCAGAAATGTGGTTTTGTATTAAAAACCCACTAATCTTATATTTACCATTGATAGGAGTGCAAGGCAAGTTAGAAGAAATCCTGTATTGATATATATTGAATAATAATTCTTGTCAAAACTGTTTGTATTATTTATCCTGTTTATAATAGAGAGACCTCTATTGTAGTCTGTTATAAATTCCAGAGATTCTTAGTAGCAGGAGAGCATGAAACATTTAAAAAGAGAGTTGTAAACCCAGCTTTAGGGGAAACTAAGTAATTAAGATGGTTTTGTTCTGTTATATGTTTTCAGCAGTATTGCCTCCTTATCTGAATTTAGGTGTAGATTAAAGTTTTAAGTGGGTTTATAACACATTTTACTGTGTCTCATAGGAATCTGATTTGATTTTTTTTTTTTTTTTTTTGTCTAGTTTTCTTTTAAGGTCAGTATTTGAAGTTGATCACTCTCTGTAGTATTTCTGTATGCACTGTTTAGGAGGATTAAAAGATACCTCAGAAACCACTAATATGCCATATTATTTAGTTACCTTCTTTTTAAAGGTTTAACTTCAGAAGCAGGAGCACAAAAAGAATATATAGTTTTAACAAAGTGAACAGAGTACTGCTGCAGCTCAGAAAAACAAAGAAAATACAATTACTCTTTTCTTTTGAAACAGATAAAGCAATGGAAAAATGAAACAAAGTACAGTTTTGATAATATGAAACAGGGATAACTTGTTGCTAATATTTTTGTCCCTGACAAATTCAAGAAAAACCAACAGGCCTTGCTCTTATCACCTGTCAAATGAAGTAATAGGAAAAAGGAGAGTAACAAAATTAGGATCTTAATTATTGTGTTGCATCCTATCTGAATCTGTCCAAGAGAAACAGAGTTGGTACAAGTATATCCAAGTCAGTTGAGATGTTTTTGACAGTTCAGTTGGTCATTGGATCAGAACTAGACTTCATAGAAAAAAAGGATACATAACATTAGGAAAGCAGGTTTAAAAGAAAATGACTACAGACTGGAATAATTTGGATTCCTTGAATTCAGGAACAGTTGTCCACCAGCTCTGGAATCTACTCAGAGATAGCATAGAAATACTTTTTTTGAGTCAAAAGTTGAAAGTAGCCAACAGTATGAAGTGTGTCGAGGCTAAAGGTCGCCAGCAGTTGTCAGAGACCAGTATCTGTGACAGTTTGCTATTTAGAAAAAGAAAGCTAGAAACCAGTTCAGTTGTTCACAAGATTATTGTGTACATGTGTGTATTTCTTCAGATCTCTAGAGTTTTGTTATCTGGGGTTAAGATTTTGTAATGCAAGCGTTGATTTTCCATGTCCATAGTTGATCCAGATAGTAATTGTTAGTGAGAGCTGTCACTGTAAGGATTAGCAGTCTGGACCTGTTGCAGCAAGCACCTCTGGAGTATTCATTTGTGGGCAAAATGAATCTTGTCATGTAAAGTGCGGTGATCACTCTTACCTCTTCCATCAGACTGTTAGGATGTTCTTAATGTATAGCGTGAGGGGTTATTAGTTCACTGATGTGAGTGATGCTATGGGACTGATTTTGTTAGCTTGTTGGAAAAGATTCTCAACATTGGCGGGAATGTAGCAGTCGATATTGAGTACACGTAGTAAAGGAAAAAATATGCATCTTCCTTTCTAGCTGAAGTATATCCCCTTTCCTGAGAACATCCTAATTTTCTTATGTGAAAGAATTATATGTTACTACTTTCCTTGTCTTTTTCCTTTTTATAGGCTACTTTCTACTATTTTTGCACATACTGTGTAACATTTCCCTCTGCAAGTGAGAGGTGTAAGATATTATTGTCCTTGTAAGTTAGGACAAGAGAGTTATGATGAATGATAAGCATTAAGTTACTCAGTTATCTTAAACTGGTTTGATATTTTAGTTTGTTGATATTATTTGTAGTTACTTCAGTCTTTCACGTAATGATTTGTAATAAGTGACGCCCAGTGTCATAAATGTTGAAAGTAGTTTCCTTTTTTCTTTTTAAAAATCTAAGCTATTTCTAAATTTCTCCAAAATATTGGAAGATGTGTAAAATCAGCTTTTGAGTATCTCCAAGGATGGAGCCTCTACAACCTTTGTGGGCAACCTGTTCCAGTACTCAGTCACTCTTACAGCGAAAAACTTTCCTGATGTTCAGAGGGAACCTCCTATTTTCACTTTCTGTCCACTGCTTCTTGTCCTATCTCTGGGCACCGCTGAAAGGAGCTTGGCTCTGTTTTCATTATGTCCTCCCTTCAGGTATTTATATACATCGATAAGATCCCCTTGAGTTTTCTTCTCCAGGGTAGATGGTTCCAGCACTCTCAACATTTCCTCGTATGAGAGATTGTATTGATCTGCAAGAAGTAAAACAACAAATCCACGTTATAATTGGCTAACCAATATTGACTCACTATCATAATAGAATCTCATTATTGTTTTTGTCATATTCAGTGATGATTAGTGAGATAATTTGGGTTAGCTGTGAAGGTGTGTGAAAGAGAAAAAGCTTTAAAAAATGGTTTGAGAACTATAGAGTATACACCATAGATAGATAGACAGATATATCTATACTTCATGAAACTAAAGTTAGTTCACTGTGCTTCTGTGTGCAAATGCATATATACGTCCTTTAGCTAAAACACAGAGAAAGAAATACAGTCTCATCTCACGTTTTTAGGGAACAAATTGAGAAATGTGTAGCTTAGCATATAATATGAAATGTAATAATGAAAATGTGATTTGTAGCTCAAAAGATATTTATCACAAAAAGTTCTTTGTTATTTTAAAATGGTGATGTAAATCCATACATTTCCTATAAAGCTTGATACAGTTTGCAGTGCTTCTAGATGTATTTGTTAACCTATGTCAGAGTTCCAAATTATGAGTAATGCCTTGGGGAAAAAAATAAATTGTTTGCTTACATGCACACACAATGCAAAAATCTGCAATGCTTTTCATGTACATATATATATATATATATGTATGTATGTAAATCTGAGCTTTGTATGCCAAACACAAGTAGGTCTTTTCCAGTAGCAATGAGAACGTCGAAACTATTCTGTGGAACTGAGCATTGTGATTTACTTTGGATGGTAATGTAACCACATACAAGATATATGGAAATGTATAATCATTAGTAGTAGTCTAGAAGCCTAATATATTTTCTAGAACATGAGCTCAAAAAAAGTGCTTGCAAATAATAAAGCCTGCAAAACACCCTTTGCTTTCCATCTGTTTTAGCCACAGTGATGTAGCAGTCAATTTAGTCTGACATAAACTTTTTAATAGGGTAATGATTTGTTCTTGACATTTGGACAAAGGACACAAGGAGCCTTGGAAGTAATTTTTAAATTCAAACCCGTATGTGTTTATATGTAGAAGAATGTTGACTATACACAGTGTAAGCATAAAGTTATACTGAATTTCATTACTGCAGAGGTCATCGGATAATCGACAAATCTGCTATTTCTTGTTACTTTTGCATTGCCTCTAAGCAAGATTTCTTCAGACTAGAAGAAGGCCACTTTTGCTGTTTAGAACTTCCATAATGGAAACAGGAGTGCATTTATCCATTAAGAAGACATTGGTGAAGAGATTGATGGCATTGGCATGTATTTTTTAAGCACTAAGCAGATAGCCAATGCGTATATGCAGATCAGTTGCACTGCATATGCAGTGAATTTGATGCATCCCAGATGCATCTTATTGACTCAAGACTTGACTTGTATATTTTTCTGGGACAGCTGAGCATGAAATGGCCTAGTCAGAGCTACTGGTATGGTCTGAGATTCCTTTTTTATTCCCAGAGGTTTGGGTTAGATAAAGACTAGAATTCTAAAATTGAAATATGGTAACCCTTGCCCTGTGTAGTCGAGCAGCTTGTTCCAGTGTATCACATGGAGGCAGAGGCAAACACAAGTCATTCTGTTACATAAAATAAAAAGTGAATTAAAAATTGTCATCAAACATTATGGTCATCAACATTATCCTGAATCTTTAAAAGTTCATTTGCAATAGAATCTGAAGAGTAACTATGAAAACAAAGTGTATATGCCTGTTGTAGTATAGTATCTTTGTAATATAGCAAAAATAAAATACTGAGTGTAAGCTTTTCAGATGAATACTCTGAGACAAAAGGGAATCCAAAGTAAGGACTTTAAAGTCTTTATTTTTGGTAATAGTGATTATCGATGATATCTTATTTTTTTACTATCAATCTCTCAGTGTTAAACTGCTTTTTTTAAAAAAACAAACTTTTGAATGTGCTTAATCTGTGAAATATCAGATCATACAAAAATAGACATTTTCCTAAAGGCTCTATTTCCTTGCTTCTTACAGTGCTATAAGGGAAAATAGTTAAATATGGACTCAAAAATTATGCATATCTACATTTATTGTCTTTGTGTCAGTTGCATAAATGACAATCAGTTGATTAAGATTAAAATGCTCACCATCTTAACTTTCTGTTAAAAAAAGGTTTTCATTTTAATGTTTTTTCAAAAAAAGAATGCGTATTATTTTTCTCAAGAATAAATTAACTCAGTAACAGTATGATAATTGTAAAAGGTAATTTGATACAGAAGTATGTGCAGAATAACAAATATTGAATTTCACAGAAAACTTTTCACGACCGAAGTGATTAAATGGGACACCTGTATTACATGTTGTACAAGAAAATATATTTTAAAAGTGTGGTTCATTAGCTCTTGACACTTCAAAATGTGAGAGACTAAAGAAAGAAAAAGCTTAGAATGTGGAGAAAGGTAAAAAAAGAAAATGTGATTATTGAGGAGATGATGATTCTTTAATTATGCCTTTGATTCAGGAGACCAGTTTTGTGCCCACCAGGCAGGTGCTTGGCTGCCTCTTGTAGAAAGAAGAGAGGAGAGGAATTCCCTGTTTTTTTATGTCTAGATTCAACCATGTATTTACATTCTTAACTACTAAGAGCTTACCTATTTTTTTGTGTGTGGTAAATGAGAAACAAATAAAATCTAGATACCTACTGTACCTAGTTGACCACCTTTCAGAGAGGTTTTGAAGAGTGTGTGAATGGCTTCCCTGCAGGCCTATTGCTACCTATATCTTCATTAAATTTCTTCTGATTATCATCACTGTTGAGTGGCTGAATAATCAGAGGAGCTGGTGCCTGCATCTTCTTTACAGGTGATTGATGTCAATGTCTTGAAAATGTGATGGTTTCTGTTTCCTTGTTTAATAATTCCTACTAAGGTACCTAACTCTGACATATTTGGGATTATAGCAGTGACTAGACATCCAGTATTCATGTATTTTATTTTGATAAGCTATTTACTTACGTCAGATATGTTATACAGCAATGTCATAGTGGTAGAGGGAGCATTTTTGAGTTTAATGGACTAGGCATTGTACGGTGCTATTATCTGGACACAGCTTAGCTCATATGGAAAGAGAAAAACTCATATGAGTGCTGTGTGCAGTTCTGGGCCCCACAGCTCAAGAAGGATGTGAAGGACCTTGAATGTATCCAGAGGAGGGAAATGGAGCTGGTGACAAGGCTGGAAGGCATGTCCTGTGAGGAGTGTCGAAGGACTTTGGGCTTGTCTAGTTTGGAGAGAAGGAGGCTGAGGGGTGACCTCATTGCTCTCTACAGCTTCCTGAGGAGGGGACATGGAGAAGGAGGTGATGATCTCTTCTTGATATCCAGTGATAGAACATGTGGGAATGGTTCAAAGCTGTGCCAGGGGAGGTTTAGACTGGGCATTTCTTTACAAAGAGGGTGGTCAAACACTGAACAGGCTTCCTAGAGGGGTGGTCAATGCCCCAGGCTTGCTAGTGTTAAGAGGTCTTTGGACAATGCCCTTAACAGCATGCTTTAATTTTTGGTCAGCCCTGAATTGGTCAAGCAGTTGGATTCAATGATGGTTGTAGGTCCCTTCCATTTGATACAATCTATTCTATTCTAAGTCAGTAGGCGTTATTTTAATCCAATTGCTGAGTTACAGTTCTATTTATAAATCTGTCCACTCTTACTTTCTGGTTTAATACATTTGCCTAAAATATGGTATAACATGTCTTGAGGCATGAGCAGCAAAATTCACGAATTTACTTGTTAGTATCCGCAAGATAATAAAACCAAGTTCTGTTCTATTTTTTTAAAATATTTTTTTCTTCTCAGTCTGTACAAGAAAACTAGTTTATTCTAAAGTTTAAAGCTTTAATGAGATTTTCTGGTTTATTTTTATGTTCTGAGGCTTAAACAATGATGTTATGATACCATTTTAAATTGCAAATGAAATGCCTTTGGGTTTGGTGGGCTGTCCATTCTGATTGTAACTTGTCATATCAACTTGGAAATGGTAAGGTTCAATGTAATTTTTTTTTTAAAGAAATCTTTCCACAGCTCAAGTTACTAGCTAATTTCAGAAATTACTAGTTGAAGTTGTACTGACTTTTTTACACAGAATGTTACATCATGTCTTTCAAGAAATTTATTTAGCCTTCTTAGATTGTCATTTTTCACTTACTCATGTATTATCAGTGGACAATGCTTTCAGCTGTCTTTAACTTTTTAACAGGTGTCTAGCCAACTGTGGCAAAGACTTAAAAGTGGCTATAACCTTTTTGCATACGCTGCAGTCCTATAATCACTGCAGAATTAGTGGTGATGTTTTGAATATGCCTGTTCTCTGCTGCTGCTGTCAGGGCTGAGCCAACTGAATTCTGTGCTCTTCAACTGGGTCTGCACAAAGTGAGATACCTTTAATAAGACTGAAACATAAAGTGTCAATAAATGCAAACTAATTAGGTTTTCCATTGAAGAGGACGAGGAACACCATAGCCTGGTCTTCCACATGTGCTGGGATGCTGTGGCAAAGGAGCACATATAGGGCCTGCTGTTCTCTGTCTGTGATTAAAATCAAGTCCTTAATCCATTTTGGGTTTGTATTCTAGAGGCTGCAGTAGGAACTGTTAAAAAAAAAAAACCTCTCCACAACACCCAGAAACCAAACCTGCAAGTGTCTTAACATTATGTGAAACAACCAAGCTTAGAAGTCAAGTTTGCATAGATGTTGAATCAAGTTAAATCAAAAAAGCTCTGCAGTGGTCCAATT
>NW_010290477.1:32923-43636 GCF_000700745.2 Antrostomus carolinensis | reverse complement strand
TGCTGATCCAATACTGTAATTCAGTAATTACTGTATAGTGTCATTTTAAATAAAATTATTCTGTATACTTCATGACCTTTTCAAAGTACTTACTACATCCAGTCCTACTTAAAACAATAAAACCATAAATTAGTCTTCCAGGATTGACTTTAAGTTATAACAAAGGTACCCTGTGTTGTGTACAGTGTGTTATAGGATTATATTTATTCTTCCTCATAGTTACCAACTCTTATTAATCCATGAGCAGCCATTGACATTTTTTGGTTGCTAAAACAGGAATTCAAAGTGAGACTAAACCATCATTTTTCAATATAAGTATCTTGCATATTAAGAAATAATAGCAATCTTGGCTGTTAAAGTAGAAACATACATTGGCAGTGTCCATTTGTAATACATACAGCCAGCAACAACTGAATAAAATGCCAAGTCCACTGAGGTATTCAAGCAATAGGCACACTATAGTCTTCAAATTACAGCTGTTAAACCTAGAACAAGGTTGAGCTTTGTGCAATAATGAGGTTTTTGATATTAATTGAAGGGAGAACTGGCCTTACTGAAATCAGTGACAAAACTCCCACTAAATGGAACCAGAATTTCTGTTTGTTTAATGAAATAAGAACTATGGAGAAACTTGTAAACTTGTGTCCACTACTCAGCAAGTAAATTTTCTTGTTGGTGGTAGTTGCTGTTGAATCCAGTAATCTCTGTCTGCACACATTTGCTGTGCCTTAGCTTCACCTTGCTGAACAGGAATCTGCTGTAGTCTGCAAGTCACTGAGGTGCAATATCAGCATCTTGAAACCAAGGGAATGAGCGATGCAGACAGGAAAATGTCATTCAGAGCTCAGCCCAGTGATGACAAAACCACATGGGATTTTGACCGCAGTTGGTTCACATGTCACTGTCAGTGTCTGTATCTTTAAAAACTACCTGAATAGCCTAGTGATCCACCTGGCTCAATAGAATACAATAGTTTCTCAGGACTCTATAGTGGCGCGTTGATCTTAATGGTGATCATTGTTGAAGGAAGACTTGAGAGTATCTTTTTTACTGCTTTTGTGTGACCATGGAAATTTAGGTTATCACTGTAATATATTTCTGCATGTTTCTCTGTAGTTAATTATGTGTTTTCAGAAATACAAAATACTTTTAAGAGCATGGCCCTCAAAGGGCAGAAGGTAAATATGCATGAAATTAAAGTTCAATAACATAAAATATAGTGCTATCTGAATAATAACTAAAAAATTGTGTTAAAAATCTTTTGACAGAACAGAAGAGTCTATGTGGAAAATTGACATAATTTCACGCTATAAATATTTCTTACTGCTCTTACTAGAATATCTTGAAAACCATTGTCAGTAGACATTTGATTATTTCTTAAAATAATTAAATACTGGGTTTGTTTTTTTACTTTTAAAGCCTCAGCTACTGATGCATTCTTTTCAGACTCTTTCTGACCAAGTACTGATGTCACTTACAGTTTAAACAGTTTCATGAATTTTGCAAATAGTACAGAACAGTGGTGCCGTTATTATGGGTAATAGTTTTGAAGTCTCAGATGCAGTCGTGAAGAGGTTCACAGTTGATGACATTTGACAGTTCTTTTCAGCTGTAGGCAGTGGTGCTGATAATCAGCACATCCAGTTCAAATAGCTTTCATACTCTATGATTAACAAGAAAAATTATAACTGAATAGATTACTGCCTGACATCTCTAATTATCCATACTCTTTTTGTCTTAAAAGGTCCTTAATCACCATATGGAAAAGCAGTGTATATTCTTATTGTATAGATTTTGTCTACAGTACAATCATTAACCTCACACTGACAGGTCTTCGACTAAACCATATCTCTAAGCGCTACACCCACATGACTCTTAAGTACTTCAAGGGAGGGGGACTCCACCACTGCCCTGAGCAACCCATTCCAGTGCCTGGATGTATTTTAGGGACTTAAGAACAGCTGGTTAAACTAACATTGTATTTTGTATTCAGAGTATTTGTACTCATTTGTTTCAAGTTTTATATCTACAAGCATGACCTGAAATTGTATTTTAAAATTTGTGGAATTTTATTTAATTAATTAATTACTTATTTTTATTACATATGCCTTGGCTTGAGGCCACCAAGAGAGAAACCAGTATAGGTTTACTAACGGTACAGCTTCATATCTGGCTTTAGAAATCCCTTGTGCACAAGTGGTTGTAGACCAGACAGAAGTTTGTTCTGTTGTTATATGTTTAACTATGCATCCACTTTTTTCCATTCTTGGAGCCTGAGTACAGGGCTAGATGAGCCTTTGGTCTCACATACTGTAGTCACTCTTACATTCTTTCATAACCCACACAGACCATGTCTTGTCAGGGGCTAAGTTTTAAGAAATTGATTGCAGTAATTATAGATCATATCCATTTTACAAAAAGAAAATGAGTGGACACACTGCCTGTTTACCTGGCTTAAGTAAACAGGAGAGTCTCATAAATAGTGATAACAGAATTTTATCATTGCCCTGTTTTGGTGGCTACAGAGCAATTTTTTATTGTGCCTCGTAAGTTTACCCTTATGGGATAACAAATACATAGTGTGTAGATTTCAGGATGATCTTGATCAAGCAGATTTTCTCTTCTTATCCTTTCATAAAAATAAAATCTGTATTTCCTTTAAACATGAAATCTGCAGATAGAAATCACAGAATCACAAAATCACAGGTGTTGGAAGGGACCTCAGGAGATCATCTAGTCCAACCCCCCTGCCAAAGCAGGTTTTTTACCAGGTTACACAGGAAAGTGTCCAGGTGGGTTTTGAACATCCCCAGAGATGGAGACTTCACAGCCTCTCTGGGCAGCCTGTCCCAGGGCTCCAACACCCTCACAGGAAAGAAGTTTCTCCTTAAGTTTGTCTGGAACTTCTGGTGTTCCAGTTTTTGCCCATTGCCCCTTGTCCTGTCACAGGGCACCACCGAAAAGAGCCCGACCCCATCCATTTGGTCCCAACACTTCACGTGTTTATAGACATTGATAAGATCCCCTCTCAGTCTTCTCTTTTCCAGAACGAAGAGTCCCAGCTCTCTCAGCCTTTCCTCATGCAGCAGATGCTCCCCCCTAATCATCTTTGTGGTCCCATGATCAGATTCTGCATTATTTAGCCATTTAAAATCTGTAAACTCAAAACATCTCTGAGCCATGGTTCAAGCAGGAGAAGGAATACCATGAAAATATCGCTCTTTCCACAGTATCTATGAATAGCTGCTCTTGGAGGCAAGATATAAGGCTCGATCAAGTTTGGTCTGGCCATAAGCAGCCGTTCTTATATCTGTTATTCTTAAGGATGGGATGTTACTGTTTTCCTTCATTTACTGTAGTCAGATTTTTTTTGTCTCCTTTTCCTGTCTAATAAGCTTTTTCTTTCTACAAAGGAGGTTAATGGAGTACATTCAGTTACTGTTTTACAGTCCTATCCTTATTTTTTCTTCCTTTTGCAGATTTTCTGATTAAAGCCTTAGTTTCCTCTCCGATGAGAACAAACTGTAATACATACTGTAATTCTTGTTCAGTGTTCCTAGGGAACATCATAGGTTTCCTGTATGCCATAGGAGGTGTATAGATATCAGAAGATTGTACTGAGCCATTTAGAGATCAAACATTCATCTTAACAGAATAAATACCATCAGTTCTTCTGGAGAAAGTTTATAGATTTCTGAAATCTTAAGTGGCAGTGTTATAACTGAATTTCCTTAGCATTGTATTTGGTGTTATTGCAAATAACAAAAGCTACAAAGTCTCTGATGGCCTTGCACATTAACTTCACTGAGTGCTTTGACTTTGTTAAACTTACACTGGGTCTTCTGTTGCCAATTCAGATAACTTAGTTTCTATTTTTAGTATCTCGTGTGACAATTTTTTATCACTGCGTTTAAGAAGAGGTCTTGTAAAGAGTTTAGGAGAGCTATTCAATGCAGCTGGTTAAATGGCAAATGTCTTCTATTTCTTCCCTTGTCATCTTTGTTCAATTTTAATGCAAAGGCTATATAGATGAAGAACTTTCTATTTTGTTGTTCACTGACAGGATATGTTAGAGCGGAAAAGTATAGTTTAAACTTTCCAAAAAGCACATGCTGTTGCTAGGTTCAGCTGGATATCTATGTTGTGTCTACGTGCATGGACCCTGATCTGTAATGAGAAAATAGCAGCCCTGGGTTTAAAATCCAGCCTGCTCAGACAAAACCGGTGTTATCTCAGTAGATAAGTCGGTAGAACAGGTTGAAAAAAATTTAAATTTTGATGGCAAAAAGGAAAGATTTGTTGGTGGAAGTTTTTCCCTTTTTTATTAATTCTATCAACAATTTTATTTTGAAAGAAGGGTGCCAACCTCTGGAAGTCTTATTTTCTCCTGTAGAAAGCTGAAAGCTTTAAGGAGAAATGTACACTTAAATAACTGCTTTATGATGAAGCATTTTATTAGGATAGTCAGATTCTCTTCAGGATTTGAGTTCAATATCTCCCCTAAAGAAAGATGTTAAATCTGTCCTTTAAACTAAGAGAGCATCCCAAATTTATTTATTTTCTCAATGTTCTTGTGCTTTGCAAAATAGTTCAGTGACCATTAACTTGTTCTGAAGCCATTTCTTCTTACACTGAACGTGACATGGTCTCTATTTCTGGGCCACAAACTTTTGATGAAGGAATACAAGAAGGCACATAAGGGTATATTTGCACTGTCAAATGTAGCTTATTTGTTTGCTCCTTGGTTCTTGTCCTTGGTTATCCACACCATTAGTTCACTGCCAGGCTCTCTGCTGAGGTGAAGTAGTTCCCCCTTTTAGGTACACCACTGGGAATAGTTTTCCCCATGGACTTCTTCCTGCAGACTATATGAATAAAAAAAGCAGCAGATTTAATCTTTTAACTTGCAAGTCTCCCAGTGGTATCCTATCAGATACTGTACCCTCCAACATTTTCACATACCCACATGCCGCATCTGTGCATCCTTCTCATATCCTTATTTATAAAATGGCACTTTGAACAAGTTTCCCCTTCCTCTCCAAAAATAATAATTGTAATTCAGTAGGGTCACTGTTGGTAGTGCAGAATTTTTGGGTTTAAAAGATGTATAGGAATAACCACATTACAAATTACAAAGGTTAAATAAATTCTTATCTCTATGAGTATTCATATACCTCTCATAAAAATTCTTTTATCTACAGCAGACATTCATGAACAATCCCTTTGGTGTTCACTGCATAGACTAGCAAAACATAATTGCACTTTGCTAACATATTTTGTGTATGCATGTGTAAACTTTTCAGATGCTTGTACCCTAATCAGATCTTTTTAAAATCATTACTTTCTTCATTTCTTCTTCAACTTTTGATTAGTGAATTTATGTGCAGACACAGCTGCAGATTCCATTTACTTAACTAGAGTTCTGTTTTCAACGAGGTGGTGGTACAGTGTAGTGGAGTCTGCATCTCAATGCATGTGATTCCTGTACCAGGGAGAGTGGGTCCTGCTGTTATACTACTGATATAATGGATTGACTGCCATAGTTTTTTTCATTACTAGAGAAAGAGCTTGTCTGTCTCTGATGGCCTCACTTTAGGAAAGACACAAATAATTAGCTAAATTGCAGTGATTGCACTCTCTCAGTACTCACTGAGAGTTCTGCAGGCAACTATGCTCTTTAATGCACAATTTTAAGTTAAGAGCAATGTTAGTGATTAAGCATTCAAGAAGGACATACAAGCAAATGGTTAGGGTAAGTACAAAGTGGTTTAAAGCATTAGATCACAATCCAAATACGACAAGAAGAAAACTACTGCAAGGCCAGCCTTAAATCTGTCAGACTTTAGTGACATCTGATGTGATGTAAAATTTCTTTTTGTCAGACACCTGCAGAACAGTGTTTATTTAATTTCTATTAGTCAGTGACTGTTCAGCCCAATGTTCAATTCTGCTGTCCTTCCCTGCCAGAGAAAAGGTGCAAACCAGTAGACAATCCTACCAACACACAATGGTTATTTCCTCTCACAATAGAAAGAAAGGTCCATCAGTCCCTTCCAGGTTCTGTGCAAATAAATACCTGGTGTGGTAGTCTCTTATAATCACAGAACATTTCTTATTTCAGAAAAATGTCTGATTTGAAATATTGAAATGATATATACATAATTTTGAGTTTTCTTTATAAGGAGCATTGTTCAGTGATCTTTTTATCCTTGTCTATACTAGGTTTTAAGAGTTCCTATGTCAAATGCAGAAATGTCCTTGCAGGACCCTGTCAGGCTTGTCCTTGAAAGGAAGAAAATGTCCTGACTTTGTACCAGAGCTGTGTAATGATTTCAGGAATCCTTGAAATTGGACTCAAAAAACTACCTCACCTTTGGGGTATCGTTGGCTGGAAAGCTTTCACCACTAAAAAGACTGCTGTTCTATCTCTGTTTGATACTTTCCATATGTTATATTATGTGAAATGCTAGATTCAGTTGAGTGTGTGAAAATATTTGGGAATGAAAAGATCTTGGAATATAGTACATTACAGTGCAGTATTTCTGTGCTGTCTGGCTTTTTTTGCTGACTAGCTTCATAAGTATGCAATTTACAGATTGATAACATTGTTTTCATCCTCAGAAAGTAATAGTTCAGAATAACAGAGCATGATGAGAAACAATAACCAACACTGAAGGTTAGCAGCTGTTAGCAAAGGAAACCATATATATTGACTGTGCTCCAGGAAATAAATTAACAAATTCCACAATAAGTCTGTGATACTTCTGACAGATTAAGGAATTACTATTGTTTTATATAATTGCAATGTTTTAGTAAGTTTACATATTTTAAGTTGAAAAGTGTATCTTAGCACATAAGTTCTGTATGCTGTGATTACTACAATTTTTCCCGTACTCAGAAGTGGTCATTTTATTTATATGTGAAGTCTTTAAAACTGTGAGGACCCAAAGATCAGATTTATTTTATGAAAATGTAATTTAATTGAAATCATTTTAAATTTTATGAAACATTAATCATGAGCAGAATGTCTGTATGGAACATTAATTCAAGGCAGTAGGAATAAGCAGCTGCAGTTCCCTGATATGTTATCTGCAGCATTTATATTAATTATCTCATAACATAGACTAACTGAAGTAGAAAATTCATTATGTTTAGTTTAGTCAGAATGCTTTTATTTGTTAATTTCAAGGTGTCTTCCTAAAATCGTAGGCTCTAGAGGTAACAGATGGCTAATAAACTTCATGAGTTTATAAAAATAGAAATATACATACAAAGTTTTCAAATTTACAACCTTTAAAAAAAAAAATTCTGATTATACATATGGGACTGTGAAAAGATGACCGAAAAGACTGTCCCATCCTTTAGTTTCAAGTTTGAAGGGCTTTTTGTCCTTCTGGCAAATTTGTTGCTTTTTGTGACCACGTTTCTTTTTGCCATATGTTTTTCTTCCCAGTTGTGACAGTGATAATACAGAGCTAGAAAAGCTGAGGTATATTGCAGGAATGGTAAGGCCATTTGCATAAAATTTTAATTCTGGTGTTCTTAGACATTTAGAGTTTACTGAATGGGGGACTAGCCTTTAGTCTGGAGCCAGGAATTTTCAGTTTGAGCAGTCGTTTCCTCAGGGCCAGATTCATAAAGCTATGCAGAATGACAGCCTTGCAGAGTACTGACACTGAGTAGGTACGCTTTATATAAGGTTCCAGTTTACTTCAACAGATAGTGTCTTTAAAGGCAGCACTGAATTCTAATGGCAGTATTAGGGTTACCATATTTTCACACAGAGCCCTCTGGAAAATAAATAAAGTTATATGCAGATTCTGGATGTGCAGTTAATCTGTGAATCTCAGATGCATAAGATTTACTGCACAGCCATACAGTAGGACATGAATACTAGGTAATGCATTGAAAGGGCATCGGGCTGTGGACTGCTCTAAATAATAGCTCTTCTCAGAGCTGAGTCATAATTGCCACTGTAAACAGGTTTCTGGACATAGAATCATAGAATGGTTTGGGTTAGAAGAGACCTTAAAGATCATCTAGTTCCAACCCCCCTGCCATCAGCAGGGACACCTTCCACTAGACCAGGTAGCTCAGAGCCTCGTCCAACCTGGCCTGGAACACCTCCAGGGAGGGGACATCCACCACTTTCTTAGGCAACCTGTTCCAGTGTTTGACGACCCTCACACTAAAGAAGTTCTTCCTAATATCTCATCTAAACCTACCCTCTTTCAGCTTAAACCCATTTCCCCTTGTTCTGTCATTAACTGCCCTTATGAAAAGTCCTTCCCCAGCTTTCTTGTAGGCCCCCTTCAGGTATTGGAAGGCCACTGTAAGATCTCCCCGGAGCCTTCTCTTTTCCAGGCTGAACAGCCCCAACTCTTTCAGCCTGTCCTCATAGCAGAGATGCTCCAGCCCTCTGATCATCCTGGTGGCCCTCTTCTGGACTCGTTCTAACTGGTCCATGTCTTTCTTGTGTTGGGGGCTCCAGAACTGGACGCAGTACTCCAGGTGGGGCCTTACGAGAGTGGAGTAGAGGGAGAGAATCACCTCCCTCGACCTGCTGGCCACGCTTCTCTTGACATCTAGCAATCCTAGACAGATGGGTGAAATCTTCAAGTTACAGCATGAGAAAATGCTCTTGTACTTTTTAGGGAAAACAGTATAGAGTTATGAGATAGTAGATAGTTGTATATTGTTCCTTTTAAAGAGGGGTGGTCTTTCAAGTAGTGAGGAACCTTCATGTGAATGGCATGATGATCACAGGACATGAATGACTGGACACTGCCCTGAGCAACCTGATGTAATTAGACCTACTTTTAGCAGAGGGTGGGACTGAATTACTTCTGGAGTTCCTTTTCAACATAAATTATTCTGTGATTCTGTCATCATATGCAGTGGTTCCAACACACAGAAGAAGTTAGGATGATCAGAAGTCTTGCTTTAGCAGATGCTGAGTGTTCGTTAAGTTACCCGTCTCATGTGGAGTAATTCCTGGTTTGCTGTGTGGGAGGTGATTGATGTGTACCCTGTTCTTCAAATTGTTCAAATGCTCTCTGAATATTTACTTCTTGGTTATTTTACTATCTACATGAATTTGTTAATACAGTTCTGTGGAACTGGTTAAGATTATATGTTCTGGGGATGATCTGCAGTTCTGATTGTGGGGGGTGTGTATCTTGAAACACATGATAGAGTTGTGTTGCAAGCACAATGACATCATGCGATGTGGGGTACCACACTGTGTCTTGGAAGTGTACCTTCTGGCAGGGCAAGGTACTTCATATCTCACTCTGGAATAAAGCCTTAATCTTTCTCCTACAACTTAATCCCACAGGCCATATCATCAGTAAATCGTAGTTTTCAGGTTGACTGGCCATTAGTGGATTCAGGAATGGAAGTGTCATATTATGTTATATAAAGAAATATACTTAAGAAATATGCTGGCTGCAGGGCATAAAAGATGATAAATGGGTGAGTTCTGCAATCAAATTACTGTTAAAATGTGTGCTAATAATTTATTTAGGTTTATATGGCTTTCTTCACAATTGTCAGGCCTTCTGCTCTTAGAATTGAATATTGAACTGAGGTCTGCGGCTGAAAAAGTAGGTGAAAGTATCTCTTCTGGAAGTAAACAGACACAGGTTCTATTTACAGCCTTGTGGTCCTGTGTATTATTGTGAATGTTGCTATGTAGTGTGAAGTGTGTTTATCACTTCTTTTTTTTTTTTTTTTTTCCTAAATTACTTTTTGACCCTTCACTTAACAAAAACTATGCCTTAATACAACAGTATTTCAGTGTGCTTATTATGTCAATTTATAAATATGTTAAGGGTGAATGTCATGAGGACGGAACCAGACTCTTCTCAGTGATGCCCAATGGTAGGACAAGGGGCAGTGGGTGTAAGCTGGAACACAGGAGGTTCCGCTTAAACTTGAGAAGAAACTTCTTTACAGTGAGGGTGATGGAGCACTGGAACAGGCTGCCCAGGGAGGTTGTGGAGTCTCCTTCTCTGGAGACATTCAAGACCCGCCTGGATGCCTTCTTGTGTAATCTCGTTTAGGTGTTCCTCATCCGGCAGGGGGATTGGACTAGATGATCTTTTGAGGTTCCTTCCAATCCCTAACATTCTGTGATTCTGTGATTTACAGTTGTTAAACTACAGATAGCTTTATATATATGTTTCTATGTGTTTATATAAAAGTATACACTGTTAAAATAATTTATTTTCTGTTATGTCAGAAAGCTAAGACTGGTTAAAATATGTGAGGGAATTCAGCCCATTATGCTAGCCCTAAAATATGTTCTGCATTTGTTTATACCTTTCAGTAGCACTATTTTTACTTCTTCATCAATTAGCTTGAGTTGAAAGGCAGTGAAAGAACACACACTGATTAGCATTTTCAAATATTCTACTTCCAATCAGTAAATTATATTCAAATGCCAACACAAATTGTAACATTTACTGTATGTGGAAACAAATTGAACAGTTGGTTCCACCTAACATTTAAATAATATTTATTATAAGGGCATTTCTGGTTTGTGTACCTATAGGTTTTCAGTTTTCATTTTTTGCTTAGCTGTATATGTTGGTTTTAAGAGACACTTTTTATTGCTCCAAATGACAGCAGACTCCAGTAACCTTTGAGCTAGTGACTTCATTTTATCCCATACTAATTCTCTAAATGGCTACTAGAATTGATTGTAATAGC
>NW_010290477.1:0-32913 GCF_000700745.2 Antrostomus carolinensis | reverse complement strand
TTGCATTGGCATTAGACAAAACCAGAAGTACTTCTTGGCAGGTTCCTGAGTGGATTCATGTGATTTAATATGCATTTTCTGATTACTGTCTAACCTTCTACAACCTTTACTGTCTGTCATTCGCCATTAAAGTTTCATCTCCTAGTCTATCAGGTGAAATAATAGTCTGAATAGATCTGAATTACCTCATCTTGACCTATTTTAAATCAGTATAGACAAATGCGTACAATAATTTCAGCAGCATGCGTCTTTAGAAGCTGATCACCGGGACGAAAAGTCCCTAAACATATTCTAGAATGCATCAACCCATTAATTATTATAATTTTTCATCATATAGCGTAACCTTGAGCAAGCACACTTCAATGGCAAATAGCATTCTAGTGAACGGAGTGTTAGGCTGATCCTCTCTGTTAGAGAATACAAGATATGTTCACATAAGTCCGTGTGAATTAAGGTGGAGTGCTGAGGCAGGTACTGTACTGAGACAGGATACAAATTAGAAACAAGGTGAAATGTAGACATTTTCAGTAAATATACCTGAAATTTTTTGTGGCTTAAAGATTTTACTTAAGCATAACTCAGGACTACACTGGGCAGTCCAGCTCCTCTGAAAAAAAAACGTGTTTATAACCGTGATAATGTCTGAATATTGTTCTCCACTTAGGACTTTCTGAAAGCTCCTTTTTAGACTAAAGTCTTTTACATCTGTTCTGTGTTCATCTGAATGTTCTTGGAAAGTTAAACAAAACTTACTAATAAGTTTCTGTGTGAGTGGGAATTAAATTGTTTACTATTTTTAAGGTTATCTTGTTACTTCTTTCCTTTCTATGTGTCAGAACAGGAACAAAAATCTGAAGTGTGGCAAGTGCTATTGACCTGTTTTTTAGCTGAAATAGAGCTGGTTTTTCTTTTTAGTAATTAGAAGAGTGATATTTTGGTTTCCAGCCTGGGACTCTCTGTGAGAGACATTGATAACGTAGCAGTGTTTACATTTTTGTCACTGGAAGTGAAGGACTTTGTGTTCTGTTTGTCCACAAGCACAAGATTTAAAGGGGAGAGAAGAATATTTAAATTAATAAACTTAATTGATAGTTAGATATGCTAATGGAGTATTCCATATCATATCACGTCATGTCCAGTATATTAGTGAGGGTCTCTTCCTCTTTAGCTCTCTCTGGCTTTCGCTCGGGCTCTCATTCTTCCTGGATTGCGGTTTCGGTTCGGGATTGTCGCTCCTCCAGGATCGTTATCTGGGAACAGGCCGGGCTTGGTCAGGAGGGGGGTGAGCTGTAACATTTGGTGTCATTCACTTGCATATTTTGTTACTGTTATTATTATCTTTACTATTTTAATATTATTAATAGTATTATTTTAAGTTTTCTCTCTATTATTAAACTGTTCTTATCTCAACCTACAAGCCTCCTTTTCCTTGCCCCTCCAATCCTCTCCCCTAGGGATGGGGGGGAAGTGGGTGAATGGCTGTGTTGGCTGCTAGCCAAGGGCTAGCCAAGTGAAACTATCAATCACAGCTATATAGAAAAAATATTTCTATATAGTTGAGGTTATTCGACATTCAAAATCATGTCTTTAACATATGGAAGAAGTTAGAAAGGATTTTATACTTTTTTAATAACCCACGTGATAAGAATCTTCAGTTTGTGTATGTATGGCTGAGTCCATATATGGAGTATTAAATAGGATTCTTTCTCTGGCCTAAAGCACTCAGTTTAGTCAGAATATACAAATACTGCCTTAGGCATTTTGGCCACAGTATAGAAATATGGCTTTATTATGAAACAAAAGGAAAGGGAAAATTCCATAGTAATATTATATCAGGAAGTAATATGGAATCTGTGTACTAATTTGATATAGAAATGCTCAAAGAGCTGACACCGAGTAAAACTACTAAGCACCACTGTTTTTTATTTTTTGAATGACCTAACAAATTCTCTTGTTTTCCACCAATTTTAAACATACGTGTTCATGGGCACTAATATATGTGGCAAAAATCAATGCACTTTTTAGCGTTAGTTCTGTATATGCAGAATTCTTTTTTTGCTGGACTGAATGTGTGAGCAATTAGTCTATGCTCGTATTTTGTGTGGCAGAAATATCTCTTGTTATGAAAAAAATTGCCTGTCTATAGTGACTGAGGTACAATGAAGTCATTACTGGCTATGCTCTTAAGTATGTATTTTGTCATAAACGCATTTACTAACTACTATGAAAAAATGGAGGTAGGTTTCTCTAACTTTTGATCAACTCTGCTTGCTTTATGCTTCTTAAATAAGTATCATATTTATCACATGTATTCTTTTGATGATTAATTGGCTGTTAAGTAATCTTGATGGTTGGACTTGATGATCTTAGAAGTGTTATCCAACCCTAATGATTATATGATTCTATGAAGTTTATGTATTTTGTTTTATCACCTCTTCTCTCTTTTGTGCTATGAAAGTTGGATGCTTCCTGCTTTTTAAAGTTTAAGCAGTGAATATTTTGATTTCCAAACAATTCTCAAATCATTGGAGACATGAATGAACCCTCTGTCTCATTCACCAAAATTGTAAGATGTTTTATAGAGTAAATAATCTCACCCTAGGCAGAGGCATGATGTGACACCGTTGTGCTGTGATCAGTCTCCTACTGTACTAGCCCAGTTCAAGGTATTGGTGAAAGAAGGAAGAGCCTGGGGTGGCAGGCTTCAGTGCGAGCAGGATCCTAGCCCAAGTAGCCCATCCTATAGTTTCTCTGGAGACGTCTCTGCTACTGCCATGGAAGAGATAAGGGAGAGAAGCAGAAGTAGTGCCAGTGACAGCCACTTTCCTGAAATCTGTGTGTACCTGCGACAGGGATGGGAACGAAAACAGAAAACTGCTACATCCTGTTCCACACCTATTTCTTATGATGACCGCGTGTCATCCAGACATTGGCCTCTTCCTTTTCCAGGGCAGGAAGCAGAGGAAATTGAGAGGACAAGTGGAAAGCATAGGATTTTTTTAGGAAGGGAGAGAAAAGGAAAGGAGAGTTTATCTAAAAGTCGCAAAATAGTGAATCCTCCCTGGGTCTTATTTAACCTTGCTTAACTATTAAAGCTGACAGGTCCATCACTCACCGCCTCCCAAAAATTCTTGTGCTACTTCCCAGATTTACTTTCCTCCATTTTTTTTTCTTTTATCACCAAAAATATTTTCTTTCTGAAAAGAGATTTTTTTTAAAATTGGACTTTTTGATAGATTACAGGATTTGAGACAGCTCTGTTCAGCAGATAGAAAGAGAAACAAAAAAAAAATTTAGGCCATCTTTATTATTCAATAGTCTATTTGAAGTCTGCACTACATATGTAAGTTCTTAAGGCAAAATTCCCCCTGGACTTTACCTGAATATGTCACTTGCCCTGTTAGCTAGAAATTATGCTGTATGCATAATGTGAGAATACTTGCTCAATATGCCACTTACACTTGTTGCGGGGTGGTGAGTAGTCTCATCAGATGAAAAAAAAAAATGTTAAGGTTTGAATCAACATTGCAGCAAGCACTATTCATGATGCATTAGGTTATGGTAAGCCCTATTCTTATTCATAAGTTTGAACCATAGTTGTAAAGCACAATTGCACAAAAAAGTTGTTAAAGAATAGCATTGTTCTTGAATTGTCCTGGAGTTTGCTTTTAACTGTTCATGCATACCATACAAAAACACTTCAATAGAAATTTATAAAATACGGCCATGTAACATTAGAGTTATATTCAATTTTGCAATATGCTGTGTGTACATATGACAGCTGTAGAGCAACTTACAGATTATTTTCCTAATGTAAGAACATGCAAAAAAGCTAATACACAATTTCTGGGTTTGTGTGTTTATAACGACATGGAAGCTGGGTTCATGCAAGGTGTACTGTTTCATGTACTGTGTTAATACTAATTAAATTTATTTAGATTATCTTTGAAATACCAGTTATAGTATATTTAGAAGTACAATATTTGAAGCAGTAAATATATTAATGTTTAGCCCCAAATCTGAAAATATGATGATTTTAGAGCTTTTCTAATTCATATAAATATCTAATTTGAATGAAGAAAAATATTAGGCAAATTTAATGTTAGGAAGTTGGCTTTCTAGATGACACATGAATTGCTAATTATATCAAATATATTGTAAAAACCATTGTGTGTGAAGAAAGATGTGCATGTGGTTCTTCTCTTCTGTCAAGTTTTGGCACACGTGCCTGGGTTGAGATAGAGCCAAACTGGGGTTTTACTACCTGATTTACCTTTGAGGACTGTCAAAAGATTCCGTCTTTTCCTTTGAGAACATTTCTCCATCAAGCCAAGAGAAGAGTCCTCTTCTTCTCTTGTGTTACCTGTTGGGGTAAGGAGTGCAGCCTTCCTGCTACTATCATGGCTTAAGTAGTCCAAGCACTTTGTACATAATAACTTAGGAAATGGGAGGTCTTGGCTCAAAGGAGCTCAAATGATAATCTCTGACTATAGAAAGGGCTGTACTACTTTAAGGATCTACTAGTCACGACTAATACCCTATGTTCTTACGTACTTATGTAAATCTGGTTTCTGCTTTGTCATTTTCCAGTATAAAATACCATGTTCTAATAAAGTCTTTCTTTTTTAATATATATTTTAATTCTCATGTTGAGATAGTACTAGCTTTTTTCACTGCTAATCACAATATAAAAACCAGAATTATTTAAATCGGATTGTTTTATGTTTCTGAAATGCTTCAAAGAATATATTGTAACAGAGTATTTAGAGAGGACCATATGCAAGAGTACCATGGAAGTGAATGAATACTGACATCAGGTGATAGTTAAGCAGCCCCAACCAAAACCTCTTATTGGGGACCATAAAATGAAAGATATATTCTTTTTTTTTTTTTTTTTTTTTTTCTTTCTTATTCTGCTACTTTAATGTTTGAATAGCTAGATCTTGAAAAGCATTCGGGAAAACAAGTATACTGAAATCTGAAACTTTAACTTCTCAATGGAAAACTCTAAAAGGGATGGGGGTTGGGAACCAGAAAAAAAATCCAATGCATTTAACTTTTCAGGAGTTGAAATTAAATTGTTGTTATTTAACCAACTCTAATTTTTAAAATATTTTAAGCATCCTGTGGAAATGAAATTATTGATAGAAAGTTTCATGGCAACAATTCTAATTTGCTAGCTGGTTCTACCATTTAAACATTTTTTTCTGAAATGCTAGTAAATGAACTAAATGTTCTTTGATAAAAAACTGGGATACTTAAATATTGAAATATGAGAGATTATTATAAACCCATTCTTTAAATCCTTGCTGAGAACAGTTTGGCCATGTAAATTAAGTGTGTGGATTAGTGTAGTTCTGCTGTGTCTCGTGTGTATTTCACATATAGAAGAAATATTAAAAATGTTGTGAACCAAAAAGTAATTGTGCATTTAAATTAATAATACAGTAAATTTCATTACTTGCTGTGTCTGAGAGGTACTTTAGCACCTGAGTAGCTTTGGGGTATAAAATAGGCAAATGACAGTTTTAATCAGTTTGTTTTGCATTGCTTTGATATTTGAAGATGATCTATTCCCATGATAAAGTTATCAGAATTGTTAAAATGAACCAAAAAATATTACAATTTTCTCATTCTTTGTTTTGAGATAAAAAGAAAAGTTTGGGAAAAGGGTTATAAGAAGTTGAAGTTGGAAGAATGCCTCTAGTCTGAGACCTGATATGAGATGTGTCTGATGCCCAAAATATGCCATATGTACCTTCCATTTTGAAAGGAATGCAATTGTCAGGAACACAGAAAATGTCATTTTATGTCATATTGTGCATGACAGTGGCTAGTACCAGATTCTGAAACAGCAAGCTTTATCTTATTCTTATAGCAAGTAGCCAAAAAGGCATTATCTCCTTTTTTTAGTGCAGTTTTTACACCTTAATGAGCTTAGGAGATGGTTAGCTTCAGTGTGTCCACTTGGCTGCCTCTATGGAAAGGAGGAATTCATACATTCTCTCCGTCACAGAGCTGCCACATGCATCTTTCTGTTAATGTTATTCAGTCTGAGCTTTTACTTGTAGATGGCTCTTCCTCATACTCTCCCTTTTTATATGTGTATGTGCGTGTCTGTGCCTGTAGATGAGTTAATGTGCTGGCTCTGTGGAGGTCATTTCAGCATCAGAGGTTAATCCCAGTAGCACTGCATATAGACAAGTTAGAAGTGGATGAAAATAGCCAGGTCAGTGGACCACATTAATGGAGCTATGTTGTTTCTGGGACCCATGGTAGTATTACACAATATTGTGCAGGGTAGATAAATCAAAGCAGTTAGATTGCAGGTCAGGTACCTCTGATGATTGTGCTATGCTCCATACCCTTTGATTCAATTCTAAAAGTCTTTCTCTTAAACCAAGGGAGGGCAGTAAGAGGGGAAAAATATTATGCTATTTCACCTGTAATGGGAGGGGAAATTAAGGAGGGGCAGGGTGGGCCAAGTTAGTATCTGATTCTTTATGCTGACCTGTCAGCTGGTGCAAGGATTGGTAAAGGAAAGTGTCGTAGCAAACACAGAAATCCCACAACTTTGAATTCTAATGTGTAGTCTGGGCTCAGGAGACCACTTTCATCTAGTTGTGACGTGACATTTTTGAACATACATGCACAAATATCATTAAAAATTTTTTTCCCCTCAATTCCCTATCAAATTATCAGAAAAAAATTTGTTCCGTTACACAAGAGAAAAGCACAATACAAGTTTTATAGAAATGTCAGTTCATAATATATGCAAATATATGTATAGATTGCACCGAAGTCTTTCATGAAGAGAATCAAAATCTCAAGAGAGACTTCAGCAAAGAATGAATAAACAAATGCTTAGATGCCTGCTGTTCATAGTTGTTGACATAATGACGTTTCAATCTTACTCTTCAATACAAATAGATGTTTCACAGTGTTCAGTTTAATAAAGGGTGCTGAAGGCTGTATCACCACCTATTATGGATTGCTACATAATAAAGGAAAAGTAAGCTGAACTGGAGATTTATTTTTAAGAGCATCACTGTGAAGCTCTGCTAACTTAGATATGAGCTCCTCAGACTGTAGCTTAGTCAGTTACTGGTAGACCTGGAAGATGATCCTGATTTGGAAATGATAGCAACATGTTGGCAAGGGCAGTGGAAGATATTTTGTTACATAGGGAAGCATACATCCAGTGCCTTTCCTGGTTGCCTTCCTTCTGCTTTTGTCTTCTTCCAGATCCTATTATTTCTCTTGTCTTATCCCAGCCTCTCTTAAACACATGAAATGGGAAAATGGAGTTTTGGAAGGGATATCTGCTTGCTCCAAGCACACCTTTTCTTTGTCTTCTCCAGCAGCTTAACAGTGAAAGTGAATAGGCCTTCTCACCTCACTTCTCTATTATCTGCTTCTGGCCTCAGTACTAACTACCAGTACTATACCACACTTCAGCCAGTCTGCTACTAATGGTGCTACAGATACTCTCTTTGGTCTTGAGTGCTTTTTCTACTTTTGCTATTTCTGGTCAAAGCAGCCATCCTTTCCATCACAAAGCTGTTGTACTGTTGCTTGTTTGCAGTTAGGTGCTCACTAATGTTGACTTGGAAAACTGCATTCAATCAAAATTAGGTTTCAGGGCACTCTTGAAGCATTTTCACTGTCAGCCTATTTCTTCTTTTCACACTTCAGCATAGGAAAGCAAGTTGGGTCTTTCAGCATTATCTGCCTAAATCACATCTCTAACCTGTTCTGGTAGGGCTTTCTTTACTATTGCCTTAATGATCATAGGAGTGAAACTCCAAAAAACTGTCATGGGTCTCTCTGCCATACAGCCTCATCTACATTAAGATGTGAAAATATCTATGCTAGAACTGTTTATAGTATTTTGCGAAGTATGTTTTAAATATTAATTGCTTTATATGTCAGGCATTTATTTCTGAGGACCTTAGTTGGGTTTTGAAGGAATACCTAAGTAATTAAACTGCACTTTATGAATTAAAGAAATCTGTGGAACATATATGTTTCTATTATTTTATGTTTTACATTTTTTTAGCATAGTTGAAAAGCATCCAAGAAAAAAAAAAAACAACATTAAACAGCTCTGCATTTTGTTTTTCAGTATGCAGTGACCTGGAATTCAGGGAGGTTGCAAACAGATTGAGAGACTGGTTTAAGGCACTTCATGAAAGTGGAATTCAGAATAAGAAGACTAGGATTGTTCAAAGGCCTGAAAGAACAAGTAAGAGATTTCTACTTGTCTTATTTGATGCTCTTTGATACTCTTCTGTACTTTTGTATTTCTGTTGCGAAGACTTGCCTTAATCTCACGTGCTTTAAATAGGCATGTACGAAACCATAACTTTGTGCTTTTCTAAAGTTAATTTCTTATTTATGGCTCAGTATTGATATATGATGTTCTCTTTAAACTTTCAACGTTGTTTGGCAGGACTCTTGCTTGTAAGAATGTATGGCAGCTACCATTCACAATGGTTTCATTTGTGAATGCTATCAAATTGTCTGTTTGATAGAACTTGATATTGAATATTGATATTAGCTGCTGTATAAGAGAAAAGAAATAAGTAGATATTTTGAGCAACTTTTCCATAGAATAAAGTGAGTTACTGAATGCCTAGGCCTAAGAAATGATGTACAGGAGCTGTAATAATGTGTGACCCATCATTGCTAGTTGATGCCACTGTAGGTACCGGTACAGAAAAACACATGGGAAAGGAGCCCGTAAGTAAAAAGTATTTTTCAAGGATATATTTCAAACTGGAAAAGACTCAGGAGTACTAATGAAGTGGAAACAGTAGGGGGCATAATTTGGTTTTAACCCCCTCAAATATTTAAATAGGTTTTTGTTGTGGAAAGTAGTAAAGTTTTAAAATGTAATTATCAAAGGACTTATTTAAAATAGCAATTCAAGTGTGCAATAATAGTTTCAAGAGTAATCTCCTACTGTGAAGGAGAGTCAAATTAGATTTCATAAACCGTGAAACTCTTACCTTTCATTAATATGAAGAGCAAACTATGAATTCCTCCAGAGTATTTTTCACATAACTTGAGCACCACTGACTGCTTGCCTTAGTTTCTTCATTATTAACTTTTGAAGTATTGGGGATTCTTTTTAGCTTTTGTGTGACTGGTATTTGTAGCAATACTTCCCCTTTCCCCCCCCCCCAAATCAATTTATTTAATTTAATTGGAAGTGTCATTTCTTTTCATACTAAGGAAATAAGAATAATTCTGTAAAACGTAATGAATTAAATATGATTCTGAGTTATCTGGGAATACTTCTTTTAGCATTGACAAAAAAATGTTTCTGATGTACAGTGGTACAAAAAAACACATTTAAAAACATTTATTTCCAATTTACATTCTGGTTGGTGCCCATAACTGCCATGTGATCTGTTTCTCACCCAGGAATGAAAACAACAGAAATAAAAAGTGTGTGGCTCTTAAGTAAGCATTTATTGTATAGTAATAAATAAAACGTATGTAATAATATAGCACATCACTCAGTTAAAGGTCAGCTGAAACATTGTGTAGGGCCCAGTTTCTTGCTGAATACACACTTTGTTGAGGGTAACACACTGAACAGGTAAGGTAAAAAATGCAGCACAGCTGTTTAGAAGCCTGACAATACAGTAGAAGTTCAAAGAGATTTTGGGGCAATAATAAAAGAAGCAACTATTCAGCTATTAAGTACTACTGCATACATAAATAAAAAGTCAGTGTTTCAAGTAATTGGGTTCTGTGTAATACAGGAATGTAATGTTCATAATTAATACTTTGAATACATTGAAATGTAGTGCAAAGTTCTTAAGAGCATTTTTCCCTTAGACATTTTCCTTGGCCTTTTTTCCTTAAGCACACAGGTGACATTGATGAGACCTAGTACCTATACTCGAGACAGGTATTTGTATCATGTTGTGTATGTGGCTATATTATACTCAGATTTATTTTATCCCTTGTTTGTTTGCAAATTTAAAATCTCTGAAAGACTAATATATTTTTCAGATGAGGCGATTGAGTGCATCCTCAGTAAGTTTGCAGATGACACCAAGTTGGGCAGGAGTGTTGATCTGCTTGAGGGTAGGAAGGCTCTACAGTGGGATCTGGACAGGCTGGATCAATGGGTTGAAGCCAATTGTATGAGGTTCAGCAAGGCCAAGTGCCAGGTCCTGCACTTGGGTGACAACAACCCCATTGCTTGGGGAGGAGTGGCTGGAGATCTGCCCAGCATAGAAGGACCTTGGGATACTGCTCAACAGCTGGCTGAACGTGAGCCAGCAGTGTGCCCAGGTGGCCAAGAAGGCAAATAGCACCCTGACTTGTATCAAAAATAGTATGTCCAGCAGGAGTAGGGAAGAGATCCTTCCCCTGTACTCGGCACTGGTGAGGCTGCACCTTGAGTACTGTGTTCAGTTTTGTTCACTACAAGAAAGACATTGAGATGCTGGAGCGTATCCAGAGAAGGGCAACAAAGCATCAAAAAGGTTATCAAGCATTGGAACAGGTGTCCCAGGAAGTGGTGGAGTCACCATCCCTGGAGATATTTAAAAGATATGTAAATATAGCATTTAGGGATATGGTTTAATTGTGAACTTGGTAGTGTTAGGTTTATGATTGGACTCAGTGATCTTAAGGGTCTTTTCCAACCTAAATGGTACTATGAAAGAGTCTATTTATAATTAAGATCTAAAATTTTACTGTGTTTGACTGAAAATACAAGAGTCTTATGGACCTAGAAATATATTATGTGATCCAAACTTATTGGTTTGTTTTCAGACTTTGATGGTCACTTACTATAACATTAGGAGCACTCATAAGATTGAGTGGCTTCTGGCTCATGTTGATTTTACAACTAGTACATCATAAGTGTTCATGTTTTGGCACTTCATGTACAATGCAGAAGATAGCCATCTGCTTAGATTATGTAGATCAAAGCAGTTGTGAGATATGTGGGTATTTTTAGAACAGATTGTTCAATTGTATGAAGCACTTTGTTCTGTGAGGTCTATAAGCATGAGGAGCTCTTCTGCAGAAAATATAATGGTTCCATTCTGATTAGCTTCCTCCAAAGTTTTAAGGTCTGCTGAATCTTTCCCACCTAACCTGAGCTAGTAAAAGAATCTTCCTAAGACAGGTAGACATATGTATTTGCCTTTGAAATCTTTCAGTTTATGATCTTCTCTACAAATACAATTGTTCCAATTGAGGGGAAAAAAAACCAGTTTCTGGCCCAGTTTTCAGAATTTCCTTTTGAAAACCTTCAAAGTCATGAAGTTCTCTCCTTTGATGGTATAAAGAATTCACACATGTACTTTAGGAGGTTTCTGAAATTTTAGGCACAACTTAGACTGGATCCTACCTTTCCATTTGTTTGAGAGACAGAATCAAGAGTTGATTTGGATGACTGAGAATAGTCTTTTCAGGGCATTTTTTATAAAGAAATATAATCTGTGTTGAAAAATCTGTTTTCTTTGCTCTATAGACCTTAAATTCCCTCTGAACATGGCACTGTCAGAAATGTTTGACTTACACTTGTAACATGGTACCAGAACTACAAATAGCTAGAATGTTGTACAAAATACAAATTGATTACTATGCTGGTTTTAAATTAAATTTTCTGTTTTAGAGAGTTATACCTCATCAACCTGAAAACAGAGGTAGTGTTGTTACAGGAATGTTGAAAAGTTTGCTCTTTGATATAGGAATACTAGAATGTAAACTTGGAAGTCTGATGATAGGCTTTGGCATGTTTATTTTATTTTTACTAAAACAAAGCAAATTAGATTGTAGGAAAAGGTTACACATGAGACATTCAGATTGTCGTATCTTTTCTTATTTTCTTTTTCTCTTAGAAAGTTCAACAAAAAAACAGTTTCACAAAAACACTTGAACAATGACTGTTTATTGTGTTGTGTTTAGTTACTCAAATTGCATATATCTGTGAAAAAAAAATGCTTTCAAATATAAAAGAAAATGATCAAATGAGTATACAATCTGTAGTTATTTTTTTCTTTCATTTGTGGATTTGAGGATGCAAAAATTGTTTAAAAACTGGTTTTGATAATGCAGCTGTATGGTTTTACTAGTATGTACATTTCTGAACCTCCAAATTTCTCATTTGTGGCTGCAAAAGATACTGCATCTTATGAGAATTTAACAACATGTCTGTGGTTCAGAAGGAAGTATTAGGTCATCATGTCCCTGTAAACACACAGAGCAAAAAAAATAATTATAACCATTCTACATTATAATGTCCTTTGGAATACTAATAAGAAATTTGTAAAACTATTCTTCAAGAGCTAAGCTCTTGAGGAATATCCCCAATGAAATTGACCCATATTCATGGGTCTTGATAAAAGAGGGCAGCCCATGAGCTGGACAAACTGGGAACTACTGTGTCTGTACACTATAGTTTGGTGATTTGCCAGATTTCTTTTGCATATCATAGAATATTCTATGAAATCCCACAGAGTTGGTCTCCAAAGTCTTAGTAGGTCTAAGACATCAGACACATTAATTTTTAAATATACCAGGGAGTCCAGCACCTATTTTGGGGATGTCTGACAGCTGCATCTAGAAATAAATCTTGCAAAGAACTTCTTAATCATGTATAATGACTTTATATTTAGCATGTGATCTCTACAGAACAACAGCTATGACAGAAATCCACCTGAATGCAACTTCCCCTTTCAAAGTCCTGATGATTTTAGCAGATCCCTGGAGTTGTTCATTATCCTTGGGGAGTTAAAAATCTGTTTTGGCACCCTTTCCCCCAGGCTGTCCTTTATTCTTGTCATAGAGTTCTTTCCTCACTGAAAAACCGTTCTGCATTTAAAAAAGCAATTTGTGACATCCTTTCTAGTTGTCTGTTTGCATTTAGGATTTTTCATATTTCAGTCTCTCAGGTGGCACCTGAGACAGGATTTATTAAAAGGCTTGGGCACAGTCCTGACCAAAGTAGATGTGGTGCAAGTTTATAGTGCCTTGCTGATAGTTTTCAGAGTTGTTCCAGCTATTAAGTAGTCCACATTGATCCTTAGAATCATTAATATTATTTCTAAACAACCCAAACAGTAGTGTTTAAGTTGTTCTGCTAGAGCCATCAATATGCTGATAACAAGTTAAAAATGTGAGATGGCTATGTTACTGTGTTTATATGAGAGTGAAATCTTTTTGTTTAACTGTCACTTATTCTTTTCCAAAGCTGAATCTTATTAGAAATGCAGAGTAGAATATTGCAAATAATTAATACGGTTTTATTTCCAAAATCCTTTTTGTGTCCAGATGTATTCAAATTGCATATATCTAGAAATATCATTACTATAAATGTTTTATAAACGCTTCAGTCTTGTCCTTAGGTTATTTATCATCTAAATAGACGACACAAAGAGGACAAAGATACTTTACCCTCATACTACAACAATATTCCCATTATTATCCCCTTGTGGTTGTGGTTGGGGAAATAAGGAGTTGAAAAATTGAGGTTTTACTTACCTTTTTAAATTTTGGGGTTTTTTTATTTCTGTATTAATTTTGTGTGATAAAACTCTAGGAAATTAATGCATTCATTGCAAAGCAGAAAAAATGCCATAGTCCAACAAATATTTCTGCTAACAGGTAGTCTATTTCTGAAGAATACTTGTGCATCTTGTCATGTTAGAAGGTGAAAGACCAGAGCCCAAATGTAATAGACAATCTTTTTATGGCTTGGGATTAATATGATTATTTGGAGTCTAATACACGAATAATTTTGAAAATAAAATACAAGAAGTCTGAAAGAAAATGACATATAATTGGCTTGTCTAGAACTAGCATGGTGAGATATTATTACACTAAAATTGCCAAATACCCTTTCAAACTTGCAGCAGGAAAAGACCAATTTTGTATAGAAAAGTGTAAATAAAATTAACAATTTCAGATCTCTGTTTGGAGGTTTTTACTTCATTCTGACTATCCTAAGTTCATTTTCAATAAAGAGACACAGCAGACATTATGCAGAAATAACGATCACTGATCTTCATTGCTGAAGCATACTTGGAAATCTTGATGTACAGGCAGGACTCATAAGCAGAACAGTAAGTTTTTGCTTACTCCTGTCAGTAGTATCCCATGCAGCCATTGTATAGTTATAAGAGATAAAAAGAACTGCAGTTTTAAACATCATTTTTTGATGTCTTGAAAATGCTGACTGCCTAACAGTTGGGCTACTTCCTGAGGTTATCTCAGAAAATGTCCTGTAAGCTGTACTGCAAAGTTGTACAGGCTGGCAACCTGAACCATAGTTCCAGTTGGCTAGAAAGAAAAAGTTCTTCTAATTACTTTCTGCATGTTTCAGGTTAGCGTAAGCCCAGGCATCTTTAAGCAAGAGCCTAGAAGAAGAAATCCAGCCTAGGAGTAATTCTGAGCAGGGGTGGTAAATTAATCCAGCTTTACTTAAAATTAAGTCTTTGAATGAAATAAAACAGTATTGTTGACTGAGGTTTGTATTGACTCAGTCTTTTGTACAGAATTATCCTTATGCACAATGAAATACTATATAGATGTTTATTGTAGCATTTTATTTCTCTCTCCTCAAGTATCTCCAATTTTTCCTTAGCAGACACTCCTATTGATATGTTTCATCTGAACTGTCAATCTATTAGCAAACTGGTAGCCTCCAGCAATAGGATTCATCTCTGTTCTCCGCCCCCTGCCCCATACCTCTGTATACAATTCTCTACAACACTTTCTAGAAAAGGAGAGACTTCAAGATGCAAACTTTCACAGGTGTTTAAGAAATGTTGCAGCTGTGCTTTTATTTCCTTCCCTTGTACCTTTTGTTATAAAATGACAGTTAATTATCCTAGATTTATCGTAAGACCTTTGGTATCTTTCCCATGTCTTGCCCTCACCCAGGCTCTGCTCCTACCTGTGTAATCATGGTGAGCAGGAGTATATTACAACTTTAGACAGGTGACAGAGAATCTTATGCCTAACGCTGTCTCCTTCTTGGGCTAGTATGGAGCCAGATGAGTCTCACCTAGATCACCTAGATTTGCCTTTTATGAACGGCAAATATGACAGAAAGTTTTTATGTCTGCTTAGTCTCTCTTTAGTTTAGTCCTTCCTGCTCAGGTCTGTTCTGCTTAAAGTACGTTGGGAAGGGAAACTTGTTCCCAGCTCACGCATGGTGGGCCTCAGCTGTGAGATGCTGTTAACTGAAGATTTTCTGATAGCCAAGATATTAGACAAATTCATCACAAGTGAAAACCTTCTTGCTATGCAGCTTGCACACAGAACAAGTAAAAGCCATGGCTGAGATGGCGGTCAGGACTCCAGCAGAGTGCCATGTGTGTTTATTCACAGGTACGATTTGTCAGTGTCTTTTATTGTAGTGGACAGTGTGCTGGTATTGGAAAGAATCATTCAGTTTGCTTCTCTTGGCAAATTAGATAAACAGTTTTTATATAATGCAATATATGAGCCATATGTATGTATGCTGTTTTGGTTTCCACATAATGTCAAAAGCGATCTTCCTCAATGTATACAAGGATTTATTACTTACGTGCTTAATAAGCAGGCAAACAATAGTTTTACCTTGAAAAGCAGATTATATTTACTAAGAGTTTAAATTGTCCCCTGAGAAATAATCAGAAACACAGGAGCATTTCTGTTGATTCCTTTTGAGGAAATGTTTTGAATGCTAGTGTGTAAAGCCATGGAGGAGGGGTATATTTCTCAATAATATTTCCCTTGGGATTGTTTTGTCTGAAGAAAAAAGCTTAAGCTGGTACTTCACATTTTTCTAGACAATGTTCAGAAATAGCTGCATAAAAGCTCATTTCATTTCTATATGGAAATAGATCTCAAATAAGTGGTTAAAATGAGAGAAAGATAAAATCTTCTTTTGTAATTTAGACATCTGAGCAGCAATTTTTGCTCTCCTCAGTGTAATGTCCTGGTACTTAATCATCAAGAATAAATTACTGTCCTTCAACTATACTGATTTTCCCTCTTTAGTTTTTGCTTTTTGTTTTGTGTCACAAGTGTGAAAAATGTATAAGAACAGCATTCCAGTTGGTGCTCAAAATGCTAATATATGTAGTCTGTGATTTGGGCAATTAATTTCATAGTTCTAGGTCACCAGGTGATTTTGTAATTCTTAGTTCTATATCACCTGTATGTAATTAAGTGCTTTGCTGACTTTCTTTCTCAAGTATATCACCTTCAAGAGTGAGTGACACCTGTATTATTTTATCAATATTATAGTAGAGGAAGAAAGTCATTGCAGAGAGAAAGTACTTCTGAAAAATCTTACATTTGGACAGTTCCTTAAAGGTTCTTCAAAATTGAACCAAGAATTTTACTTTACCACAGTAATCTCTTAAGGGTTTATAATGTGAACATGGAACTGAGGTGATGATCTTTATGAGGTGTAGCAGTTCTGGAAGATGGGGACTGCTCCATTTTAGATCAAATAAAGCTGCTTCTGTCTCTGTCAACATGTGCCTGGCTTATCTTCAAAATACTTTAGCCACTTTTATTTATTTTACCTAAACTAAGATTTGACCTGGATTTCAGACATTACTATACTACAGTGACTGATAGTCATGAAAGAGTTTGGCTCGCTGAAACAAGCCAAATGAAAACTAAGAAGAGATGTGATTTTCTCTGTTTAAAACACTGAAATTGTAAATAGAAGGGAAGGGAAGGGAAGGGAAGGGAAGGGAAGGGACTAAAAAAATAGTAGAAACAACAGCAAATGTACCTGTGCTGTAAATAAAACTACAGATTACTTCAGAAACAAATTCTGAAAAAAAGAAGCATAAACTTCTTTCAAGGTAAAGCATGATTAGTTTTTGAAATTAATCATGTTTCATCAAACAGTTATTTAGTAGAAAGATAGACCCCATGACCAACAGTGCTTTCTTCTCCAGTATGTGATACTATTTAATAGATAGGTTATGATAGCTTTAATATGTATAAACTTTATTTTTCAGGCTTGGAAATAACAAAAAAAGTTTCTTACATGAAATGTTGTTGTTTGAAGTAGATTTCTTAACTCTGATGTGCCAGTTATATTCCTGTTTACTAGGAAGTGTATATGATAAATATCAGACTTCAAACTATATTTAAATATTAAACTATGGTTATGTTGAACTTTAACTGAATTTATAGAAAATATTAGAACATAATGACATTTTTCTGATTATTTCCTGTTGATATCAGTGAATTTTAATAAAATAATCTTTTTTAAATTATATTGCTGACACCAATGCAAATGCTTTAATTTCAAGCTCTGTCCTTAACTATGACATATGTAATAGATAAAAATCCAGTGGGACATCACTATTAGACACACTTTTTAAAAAATCTTAAAGCTATATAGAAAGAAGTGAGGAAAAAATTGAGGAATGGAAATAGAGGATGAAGTCAATTCACAGGCTAATGCTAGTTAAGGAAATCAAGAAAAAAATAGGGATAAAATCTTGTGCAGATATATAATATTGTTCCAGCCTTAAGTTAGTGATGAATAAAATCTTTTAAATGTTCAGTGGTCTTCCACTATTCTTCAGGTAAATTTGTTTCTTTTTAGAGCAAAATTTGAAACTGACTGAGAGAAAATAAGTAGGTGTTTGGGTTTTTTCCCCTTTTCCTTAGCAGAGTTTATTAAATATATAACAATACCTTCTAGTGTCCTAAAATAGAAAGTAGTTAATGATGTGAGCTTTTCCACCATGGGCCACAAATGCTAATTTAAAAATACTTTGTCCCAAACTTGGAATTGATGCCTCTTTCAATAAACTTAATCTTGAAGTTCCACATGCAGATATGTTATCTGCAATTATCTACTTTGACCCACAAGATCCATCCCTGAATACACCTTTAAAAGTAGCTTTTACCTTATATTTCCTTCTAGCTGACATCTTATTTAAAATCTGTCTCCTCATGGTTGTTCTCTTTCTGCAACTTGTGTTACTCTTTGGTTAGCTGGCCAGAATGCCAAATTCTTGTGAGCACAAGAAGAATTCCTCCCTTCATGCAGCTACACAAAAGGCAGGATAGGAAACAGGGTGTCTCACATCAACCCCTTTCTGAATCCAAGGTCTTGAGGAAGATCTCTATCTAAAAGCAGGACTAACCAAGAAAAGAGAAATAATTGATAAGTGTTAAGAGGCCTTCAGGACCAGAGACTTAAATGTAAATAATGCTATACTGAAAATTCATCCTTAGATAAAATGTTTTAAGGTGGAGGAACCTTCCAGAATTTTTCAGATTGTAAACACCTGTTAAATAATTTTGATGTCTTTTACAGATAAAGTTGAATAACACATCTACTATATATCCTTATTCATTCAGCTGGGTCCTGTCTCTCTGTGCTCCTCTTAATCCACAAAAAAAGAAGTTGTTTTGTCTTGACATTTTATCAGGGGCTGGAGAGAAAAAGAGAGAGTCCGTTGGTTGAATGCTTGGCTATGTTTTTAAATTGTGTTAAACACATCAAAAATATCATAAATATCGAATTACTTGCTTTAAATTTTTTTGCTTTTTTCTTTTCTTTCTGTCAAGCAATAATGAATGTGACAGATCAAAAAGGAGCAAGAAAAAGTGAGACTGGCCTGATAAAAAGTCATAGTTAATTTAGGATTTCTGAGGAAGGGCAGTTTATGTGGTTGTCTGACTTCACAGGGAGATTTTGATTACTTCTTTTTATTTTCAAAAGGGTTGTTCCACCATAGCATGGACATTTCCACATACATATATATCTAAAGGAAATTCTACTGATTTCTAAATCTGATTACTGAGTTATCCAAGTTGACCTGTTTTAGCAGTACAGAAAACTTTTCAGATTTCTTTATTGTTTTCAGAGCAACAACTCTAAAGCTGCAGGCTTGATTTTAACAGCAGTAGAAACTGGGAATTCCTGTGTGCTCTCATGTCAACTTTTCTGTGGCCGTGTTCATGAATCTCATTTTTATAGTGCTCAGTTTTAGCTTAAAAGTTTTTAGAATAATGCTATTTAGTAGCACTAAACCTCATTCTGTAGTAGAATGGATACTCACCTGCCTGTCCACATGCACCATAAGCCCGTGGTACGACCCCATAGCACATGAAGAGGAAAATCCATGTCTGTATATCAAATACAGCTCACACTTTCTACATAGGCAAGAGGCGTGGCAGTTTCTGAATTTCCCGTACATATGCAAATCTGCATGTACTTTACAGTTGATGCAAAAAAACCAAGCGTGAGGTCTGAGCTCTGGCTATAGGAATAATTAATTCAGCCTGTTCCTGACAGCCCTTTTTCCAGCAACAATTTAGGGAGATGCAAACTGTATTAGTAGGTCTCATACTGGCAGCCAACTGCTCTTAGCGATCATCTTTTCCATGGCCTCCTCCAAGATGTAAAGTACATCAGGTAAAGATAAAATATAATAACTTTCAAGGTTTTGCTGAAGCTGAGTATCGTGTTCCTCTTTCATAGAATTGAATGTATGTTACTGGAAGAAAAAAATGGGCTCTAGCAATCTCATTCCAAAGCTCTGGAATTTATTCTTTTCTTAGTTCTGTAAACATTGCAAACCACTTAAGCTTCACTCTTCTGATTTATATTATCACTAAAATTCCTCAACAGAATTATTTTCCAGGAAATCACTGTAGATGATTTATTAATGTACATAATGTGAGTGCTATAGGTATAACATTTGAAAAAAACCCCTTGTATTTCTAAATACTTCAAGACTGATGGTGGGATTCGTTTTTTTAGCAGATTAATTTAATGGCTTTTTTTAAATGAAGCTAACATATTGTTTATACGTAGTATTTCAATAGCATGCACTGTTTATGTGCTGTATCTGTGTACCACTGGAGTAATTTCCATGATGCAGCATTCTTCTGTGATAGCTGAGCTCAGTAGCTGCTGTATCTTTCTTTCTGTGTGATCTTTTTTTTTTTTTTTTTTTTTTTCTCTTTAGGATTTGATACCAGCATTTTGCCAATTTGCAAAGACTCCCTTGGCTGGATGTTTAACAGGCTTGATACAAACTATGACCTGTTGTTGGACCAGTCAGAACTTGGAAGCATTTACCTTGACAAGAATGAGCCATGCACCAGAGCGTTCTTCAATTCTTGTGACACATACAAGGACAGTTTGATATCTAACAATGAATGGTGCTACTGCTTCCAAAGACAGCAAGGTAAAAGATGAGAACAACCTGCATATGTATATGACTGACCTTTTTGTAGTGCTTTATCTTTAACATATTAAGAAGATTACAGTGAACTACAAACTCTTAAATGCTGTACCATGAATTTGTGTTAAGGTTTTTGACGTATTGTGAATACCTAAAATTGAAGTTAAAAAAACAAACAAACAAACAATCCAAGCTACATGGAAAGGCTTGCTAGAAATTCAAGGATTCTAAATAAAGTGCAGAACAGCAGCTAATGCTTTTACAGCAGTATTATTTCTCATGCTAGCTTCCAGTAAGTATGCAGAGGAAAGAGACCAAAATACAGAATAAAATTACTTAAATTATATCTTTCCCAATCTACTTTGCCTACATTATAAAATAAACTTTTTTATTGCTAAGGTAGGGCATCTTAATATTCTATTTTGTAAGCCTACTAAAATAACTGAATGGACATTATGGGTAAAGTTATTTCCGGTCATTTGGAGATAAAACTGATTGATTTTTACTGCCTAGATGAATCTCTTGTTAATATTCTAATGTGATTTGGTTAAACAAATAAACACAACCTGTAAGCATTATTTTCCTGATTATACAAGAATTTTAAATCTATGTGAGACATCACATACATTACACAAACTAGTTGTAATGAATCAAAAAATTCACTCGTTAAATATTGGTTGGAACTGGACAGAATTGCTCCTTCATTTTTCCTACTAAGATGAGGGAGATTTTCAAAGGGAAAAGTAGCAACCAATGTCCAAACCACTCGATCTACTGTCAGTAGAGGAGATAAGACTGATTTGGCAGAAAGTTTGCAAAGTCAGTTCAGCCCTTTTGAAAATTTTAGTATCAGTTTTTAAATCTCATTTGTCCCCTTAAAAAGCTCTTCTGACAAGTTCCCATTAGCACTTAGCATCTATGGCTTGACCCTGATTTCTGTGGAAATAGAGATTTTTATAATGCCACATCTGCCAGTTGTAAATCTGGACAAAAATAACGCTGTGCTTATGTAGATACATACTAAATAGCACATTCCTTTTCTTTGGTAACTTTGTAGTTAAAAAGTTAACATTTAATCTTTCAGAACTCCTTGGTTTTTTATGGTAGAACAATATTTTGGCTTTTGTTTTCATAAGCATGTGTGTACTGCTAACAAAATTAGTAAATTAAAAATAACCTATCCTAGAAATAAAGTAGTTCTTACAGTAAAGAACATAACATGTTCTGTTTGGTTGTCTTCAAAATAATAAAAAAACCCCCACCACCACAATCATTTCGGCTTAATATATAAACATCTGTACTCTTTGGAGTGCAGAATAATTCTTCTCAGTTGTCAGAGAAAGGAGAGCATATAACATGTGGCCTAGTATGGTCCAAGATTCTTCTACCAATTGGCTCTTCTACCAATTTCATATAATGTGTGTACAGCATAACCAGGGCATTAAGAAAGCACTTACATAGTTTAGTTTCAAGTAGTTTTGCATTCTGTAGCCTATAAATACTGTTTGTCTAAAATATTTGCTTAGTGTACCGTTAGAACCCAAGGATGGAAGTGTAAAGAGTGATCTAAACACTACTGAATTATATATATTAATGGTACCCCAAAGGCTAAAAATCTGGCATCCGGCTTTCAGTGACACTGATTCTCCCCATTGCAGAATCCAACATTATCAAGCTTTTATTCCCTTTTTACTGGTTTCCTCACTGTCTTGCCCATGGTGTTGTGATAACATACTGATTTAAAACAGATAGCTTTTGATACCACAGTGTGTTTGAGCACGTAGTAAAAAAGGTGCATCCTCAACATTGTAAATGAGATGAAATCTCAGTTTTGTTAATCCTTGCACATTAAACATGTACTTCATCCCTCCAAATTAAGACTGTCAACAAAATCTATATTGTCCTTTTATTTTGAAGGTGTAAGGAGAAGAAGCAGCTTCTTCTTTTGTCACATCTTATTATTAGCTCTTGCACAACTATCTGAGTCCTTACTCCCTAGTGTATTAGTGACCCACTGAATTCTCTATTCATAATTTGCAGTGTTATGCTAAACCCTGTAATATGTTCATGTTTGGTTATGTTTTACTTGATTGAACAATCTAAATAAGACCTTTTACTAGACCTTTGCTATTAATAGCAAAGAGATGGCTAGGAAGAGAAATTCAGTGGTTTCTTTCTGATGTTTACTAAAATAAATTTATACTAACAGAATGTGTCAAGGCATGTAGACAGCTCTCTGTATTCATTGAGTTTAGCAGGTGCTTTCTGGGCAGATCTGCAGTTTTACAGCACTGCTGTTGATTAATGATGTTCAAAGTGAATACAAAACTTAGTCAACAATATGAGTTATACTAGAATAGAAATTCCATTGTGCTTTTTAAAAATACATAGTATTTGCTGCAGTCATTATCTGAGAAGCACCTTTGCTCTTTGATCTTAGCTTCACAGTTCAAGACTGTCAAGATCAGACAAATACTTGAAACTCTTCTTCATCCTTTCTGCTTGAAGTCTGTCATGATGCATTACAGTATGCTAGACCTGTTACTGCACATTACTCACAACTAGTCAATATAAGCAGCTTCTTACAAATACTTCAGTCAGATCCTTCTTCCTCAGAAAAAGATCTTCCTGTAGTAGCTGTCCTGCCTTGATTAATGCTTAGACTCTTATGTACGGCTCAGTGGTAATTACTGCATTTTTTTCTTGCCCTTAATCTGCTTTAAGTGTAGTTTAGTATTTCTGAGATACATCCAAGACACTATAAATTCATTTCTGCAATACTTAAAAATCTGCACTTTGCCAGTGCTCTTTGCAAGTCTTCCTGTACACTTTGGTTGCTATTGCCCTATAGTTTCAACTACAGTTCATGCAAGTGCTCCAGCGCCCAACTTCAGAACTTACTTTCTTAGTTGTTTGATGCTAGCTTAACACTTTATTGCTTATCTAAATGCTGAGGCACTTGCAGTGTTGGCCTTTTTATAGGTTGAATTTCTTTGTGCCAATACTTCATCATTATTACAGCCTTGTTTTTGTTGTGTCACTGCTTCAGAGTAGAAGAGTACCCAGTTTTGCTGGGAATATTAATGTTTAGCACCTAAGTATTTATTTACCACAGGCCTCTGCTTGGATCTATTAGCACTTCTCTAGATGCCTTTTTCTTGCAGGCTCTTCTGTCTGTCAAGGCTAGAAGACAACAAGTGCCTTTAAAACTAGTCCACCTTACAGAATAATGATAATTATCATTACTTGTATTTGTTACATCATTCTCTTCAGATTGCAGGACTTCAAATATTGTTCTAGATGGTTCTAAAGGAAGGTGTAACATGCCTTAATACATAACTGAGGTCCCCAGAAAGATTTCTTGAAGTGCAGTACTGATGCTTCAAATCTCTAAAGTTCAAGACTCGATTGTCCAAAAACAATTATAATCCTTGACCCCATGCACAGGCGAGGCACAATATAGCAGCCTAATCTGCAGTGGACCATGTGCCAGAAGCTATAGGGGCTCTGCCAAATATTACCTACTTGATAGATGGAAAATCACTGTTTTGTAATTTAATAAGATGGAGAATCTGTGAAAGCTGGAGACTTACTGTGTGGGTAGCAGCTCCTTGAAACATCTGTTAAAAATCCTAGATGTTCTTCATCAAATCTACCAGTTTTATTCTCATTGCTCTGTTAACGTGCCTCTTTTTGGTAAATCAAAGCTTAATCGTCTGGGCCTTGCAGCATCTCTTGACACAATAACATGGGGTACTCTGGTGTACATCAGTACTTCGAGTACTGAAGGACTGTGGATGGCTACTGCTAAGTGATTCATGAATCACTTACAACAATGCAGTGATATTGTCAGAAAGACAATTCCTGACACATCTGTGGAAGTAGGCTAAGGGTGAAGATGATTAGTTCTCTTACTTGTATTCATATTATCAAGACTGATGTCGGATTCATTACTGTTTCAAAGGAAGCCACCACACTGATTTTTTAAAGGAATTTTTTTCTCCTTGGCTCAAGACTCCCAAAAGTTGTCTAGTGACACTGCTTTTTTATTGAAACAAGTTCAGAAATCTAAAAGAAAGCTTTTCCAAACTCAGGAACTAACTGAAAAATAAAGAGGGAAGCATTATGATTGGGGAGAGAGGAAAAAGGATATGCTGTGGTCCAAAAGGAATTGGTTGAACTTCTAGCGTACCATTCTCTTTGACAGTTTTAAGCACCAGAGTGATTTAGTATTGTTAAGAGTTTTTGCTGCTTTTATCCTGAGAAGCAAAGCTTAAGTGTGAATCTTGAAGACCTAGCTTCTGAGAAGAAGAGAGTTTTGGGTAAGTAACTTTCTCATATTGCCTTGCTACCTTTTGGTTAGTCATATTCCTTTTTGTAATTATATCACCAAAGATTTATAGCTGTAAATGAAGGTTTTTTTCTTTAGGCGTAGTCCATAATTTTTACATATCAGTGCTCATGTGTGCAACTCTCTGTTTCCTATTTATGTTTTTTTTCCATAAAACAAAATATGTGTATTTTTCCTATTTGACTAGTTCTTCTCTTTCAGTTTATTTCCCATCTTCTTTGAAAGATAGAATAGAATAGAATGAAACAGAATAGAATCACTTAGGTTGGAAAGGACCTTTAAGATAATCAAGTCCAACCATTAACCGAGCACTGCCAAGTCCATCACAATCCTAGGCCCTTCTAACCTGTAGTAATTGTGTGCATAAGTGGCTAGAATTTTTTAGATTACCAAATAATTGGAAATAACTTTGGTTTAAGAAATAATTGATCCTCAGAATGTTGTACAATTAATTAAGAGCTTTACTCTTTAAATATCAGGAAAGACAGAAACCTTAGTTTTGAAAGGTAATGAACATCTCTGGCATGATAGTGAGCATGATCATCATCAAAGCACATCTTACAACACAAGATGTAAAACTTATATAGCTTCAGCAAATACTAAAAGACTAAATAATTAAGACCCAATACCCATCCATCGATGTCAAGTTACGGTGGTTTTCAAGAGCACACACAGAAAATTGCTTGGTTGTCTGGAAGGACATCTCTTGTAAATTTGTTCTGGCACTAAGGCTCCTGTATTTTAAAAGTAGAGCCTACTTTTAAGGCCTTCAGTCTGAAAAGAATCATAGATTTAGTGTGAAAACCTGACCCACCAGAATCGAGGCCACTCTAAGCATTCATAAGCTTCTTTAAATGTATGGGATATGTAAATAGCATTTAAAATAAAATTTTAAAATATAAAGCCAAGAGAAATTATCAGCCTACTGTCAGTAAGTGGTTATTATTGTCTTCTTGTATTCTATTTACTCTAACAGAGAAGATAATAAAAAAAATCAGAGAAGAGCTCATGAATAATACCAACGACCTATTGGTGTATCTGGGCTATGCCAGCCGAGAGGCTCTGTGTTCACCAGAAATATATTTTTGATCCCCAGTTTGTCTAGGCATCTGTGATCAGAGTTTGACCATTTCAACATAAAAGGCAGCTCTGTATTATAATATATTCTTGCCATTCCTGTTCTCCTTTGTGCTTCTTGTGCTGCTCTCAGCTGGCTAAAGAGTGAGCATTCTTGTTTTCCTTTAGGAGGAATTCAGGAAGGGCTACTTTGGACTATCACCCTTCAAGTGATTTTTGCCTATCCATTGTCCAACACAGTGACTGGGTTCTGGTCTTAGTGTGTGCTTCATCAATAGGCTAGGCCAGTCTGACTCTTCTTGAAACTAGCTCAGAAGATTTTTTTTCTGCTTGCATGGAAAAAAAGTATTCATCATATTTCAGAAGGGAGCCTCAAGTTAATTGTATGGCAAAGATGTATTCTAAATAATCAGAGTGTACTAAAATGGAAAATGCATATAATGTTCATACAATCACATTTTAGTGAGATGTTATCACAATATTGCCAGGGGATGGTATAAGCTAGAGAGACACATGAGTAAACTCAGTAATACTACTGCTGATTCAGATTGAGAAATGCCTTTATGCTAGTAGTCTAATGTAATATGTAAGTTCAGAGATTAGTACTTTGCTGTCTTTCTTTTATTTGTTCAACAATAGCATACATATACACATTCACATCTTATTTCCTTCCCATTCATGGGGCATACTGTGACGTGCTTTTATAGACAGTAGAAAAATAAGTGATTCAGAACTGGAGCAACCTATAACTCTGAAGAATGGAAAACAGGATTTTAATAGGTATTCTGCCTCTTAGAGCCATCTAAAGTTTGGCCGCTCTTTTTGACTTAGTATGCTGAACATGGTGCTTTATACTCATGGGATTCAGTCTTAAATTTTTACAGTAGAATCACAATCTTGCAGACTTCACTGGAGAAAATTATTTTCTAGTGTAGTACATGAAATAGAAAACTTGAACATGACTTCTAACAAGGACAAATGTGAAAGAATTAAAAGAGTCATCCTGTTTCTAGCCAATCCATGAGGAAAGCTTCACAATCACCCTCTCATTTCTGTAGACTCATAAAATAGGGTGTGAAAACCAGGACATAGAGTTACTGTTTTGGTCTAGCATTCTTGATCCTGCAGACTAGTGACTTACTAGTTAACTCACAGCTGGGTTAACTAGGAGTGACCTTCTGCACAAATCCATGGTGGTGCTCTAATTCCTAATTCTGGAGCTGTAGCAAGGTGCCATAATTCTTTTATTTCAGAGCTTAGAACATGACTGCTAATGCAGGATGTGTGTGCTTCTTAAGATCAGTAAGTAGTTAGAGTGACCTTACAACTTACTAAAATGTCAAAATTTAGTCGTATGTTTTTTTTCCTAGATACAGTGTAATCTGTTTAACTTTTTTTTTGTCATTTTAGACCCACCTTGCCAGACAGAACTCAGCAACATTCAGAAGCAGCAAGGAGGAAAGAAGCTCATAGGTGAGCCATAGATCATTCTTCTGAAGGTTTTATTGCTTACATAAATAACCGTAGTGAAGCAGAAACATAAAATCAATATTAGTCCAACAAAGATAGACCGCAGTAAATTCTAGCAACAGAATTTATGGAATTTTTGAAAGCTATTAAACTTAGTTTTATTACCTTATCTAGCAAAAGATATTACATCTGTTTTATTACCCTAATAGAAAGTATGTTTTTTACAGTTATAGAGGGGACAGTCTGAGACACTCCTAAATTAGTATCTCTGCTGATCCTTTGCCTGTAATATTCTTTAAGTAATTGAAATTTTTGTTGTGTATCAGTTTATACTGTGGCAATATTACTGAAATGTAAAATCTTCATTTTACTGTTAGCCACTGTATAAAAACTGCAATAAAGGGCTTGGCCCAAAGTAGTCACAACTGTATTTCTGCTAAGGATGGTTTCTAACAACAACTATACACTTCAAAATGCTTTCATATGAATGCTTTGTTCCTTGCAGACTGTCTAAATGTTATGTTTCTTTCAAAAAGCTTCTGTTCGTTCCAAATGAAAAACAGTGGATTATTCAGCCTTAGGCAAGTCACTGCCTTACAAAATAAGTCCCTGATTGTGTCTCTTGTACCTTTGGCAGGGAACTCTTTTGCCTTAGAGCCTTATTTGCCTATATATTTTGCATATAAATGCAAATTTAGCATTCTTTTTTTTACATTTATTATTGATAAAATTGGTGTGTTACACTGCATTTGTCTTCTGTGGTGAGTTAATTAAATATCAGTAGGTAACTAAATGGATTGTAAAATATTTATTAAATAAAAATAGTTCCTAAGCCTTGTAGCAGATAGTTTGTTAGTCCAGGAAGCCTGGCCCTTATTATTCAAACTTGTTTGTACTCCACAGATTATAGAACATCCCAGTCAGGGTTGACTGCTACATTTGGGCCTTTTCCCCAGAATACAGCGGTATTGACTGAGGCGTTCAGGGAATAAGAAGTATGTATCACAGGGACAATTAAAAATTTAAAGGCAAATTGGTCACTTAATTTCTTGGAAATCAGTCCAAGACTGATATGTGCTATTTTCACTCCCACCTTTGATATGTTCAGTCACTTTATGCTTAACTGAATTTAGTAATAGTAAATCAGTGTAGAGTCTGGAATGAGGAAGCAGCAAAAGTTAGTTACTTTCTGCTTTAGCTGTTAAATTGACGAAGAGGTGGTTTTTAATATTCTTATTCAATATTTATATGTCACAGGGCAGTACATCCCCTTATGTGATGAAGATGGATATTACAAACCAAGTCAGTGCCATGGAAGTGTAGGGCAGTGCTGGTGTGTTGACAGATACGGTAATGAAGTAACAGGATCCAGAACAAACGGTGTGGCAGAATGCGGTGAGTTAAGAACCCTTTGTGGCATTTGGTTTGGAGGTGATATTCCCTTTGATTACCAACCAGATTAGATTTCTTCAGTAAGAAGAAATGCAGGACCCAACTATGTGGATTTTGAAGCAAAAAATAACAAATTATAATATGTTATTGTTACTACTTCATTATTTTTTGCAACTCCTATCACTAGGTCAGCTATTAATAAACCTCATATATGTGCTTGGCATAGTGTATATAAACCTAGGGAAAATTAATTACCTAGAGCAGTATTAGACAAGCCCCAAAATACTTGATGAAATCCCTTTGGGTAATCAGCATGCTAGTGAATTCAATTTGACATTTTTTTTCAGGTTATCTTTGAGAGAATTGCCAAAAGTTCTTAGCTCACTAAATATTCCCTTATTTTTTCCCTTCCCTGCAGCACTGTACAACTTATTCCAAGAATTCCCATGTCACCTTTATTTGATATCCCAGTTATAAAAATTAGCTACAAAATATTTTCCTTTTATTTTATTTTTTTTTAAAAAAGTCTTACATTACTCCTTTGCACTTCTTTTACAACAAACGAGCGTAGCCTGAAATAAAGGGTAAATTTAACACATTATTTGACATACAATCTCAGGCCTATTGTCCATCTAATCCAGGATGCTTTCTAGATAAAAGGACAGTTCTAGATAGTTCCAGGTAATATGTAAGAACTGAACAATAGACAGCGTATATAATAGACAGTGTATATTATCAGTAGTTCTTATTGTCAGCTATAAGTTGTACTTAAATCTCTTTCATTTGTTCCTGGCACTCATTAAAGTTCTACAAATCCATAAAATTCATCTCCTTTTCTTAACATTGAGAAATTCATCCCTACTGAAGTGGTTTTCTTTTGAGAAAAAAGAATTTTAATACTATTTATATTTTATTTCTATGTCACACTGTGTAGTTTCAAAGAAGTAATTGTCCTGAAACTAAATATTCTGGTGTGCCTTTTGTATGCTTAAGTATATTGTACTATAAATACATAGTGTATCTTGCCTGCCTTTTCTATAACTATCATTCCTTTTTAGCTGTTGATTTAGAGACTTCAGGTGATTTTGCCTCTGGTGATTTCCATGAGTGGACAGATGATGAAGGTGACGAAGATGAAATAATGAATGATGAAGATGAAATTGAAGATGATGATGAAGATGAAGGAGATGATGATGTTGATGATGACGATGACCATGATGGATATATTTGATGATATTAGGGGGTCTGTGAATTGTACCTTTCTAAAATTCACAAGATTACATTTCATAAAGTCCCTTTGCTCTCCAAGATCAAAAGGATTCTAACAAACATGTATATTTTGTATGATTATTTCAAACATTGCAGCTGGAGTCATAGACTTTTTGTTTAAATAAGAATAATTATATTATGTGCTTTTGAGTTTTTAAATGCCTTTGCGCTGAAGAAAACACGTTGGAAGTCTAGCCTGGAGAAAGAAATGTTATGTGCTACTGAAAGTATAAATGTGCAAAACAGTATAAAGACAACCTGTCTCTTTAAAACTCCGGTGAAAAGATACTTGCCCTTACTTGGAACTGTGCATGTCGTCACCTTAACTTTAGTTCTGTCACTGTTTTAGGCCCTGCAGGCTTTGCAAATTGTCCATTGAATAAATCAAAAATATATTACAGTAGAAAAACATTGGTGCACAAGTAGCATCTCACTGGCCTTTAATTATCCAAAGGTGTGGGGAAGAATTATCAGGAGGGAAAAATAAAGCAAAGTCCTCCTTTGTGTTTGCATTTGCAGTTATGGGGTTTTTTTTAGGAAATGGCTAGGTTATTGAAAGGATTTTTCAAAAGCAGTAGCATGGATAAGCACGAATTCTGTAGTTCTAAAGTTTTCTTGTCCTTCCTTATTTTTTTTTTCTTTCATGTCCATGTCATATAGGCTTTATCATTATTTACTCAAACATTGCTTCACCCTTTATTGTTTCTCTGTATTTCTCTCTAACCAGATTAGCGTAAAATATTTTACATGGGGAAAAATTTGCTTAAAATTATATTGCCTTTATACATTACTGTATTTCAGAGTATTGGTACTTGCCCCAAGGTAGTTTTTAAAAAATGTATCATGATACTTTTTATTTTCTTAATTCAGGAAATAGTTTTGCATCTTTATCTTATTTCATGTTGGTTTATGTTACTAGTGCAGAAACTTAGAAAACGTATTGTAAAGGTGCCTTGCAAAATAGAAATAGAGAGGTTTTAGCATGCATACCAGTATAGGACATTAGGCAATAGCTAAGCACACCCAATTACCAAATTAATACCAGTATAGGTACTTCTGCTGGAATGAAGAAAATGGGTTATTTTAATTTTTTTCCTATTGTTATGTAATTACCATGTGGACTAGAATATAATTATTGTGTAGAGTAGCAGTTAAGATTTGACTGTAGAGAAAATTACTTTAATCACTGTATTTATGTTAGCATGTTAATTAGTTGTGTAGACATTTTGGGACTCCACCATCTTTGTTCATATCATATCTATTGCTTTCTGCCCACAATAAAAATTGACGTGACCTGTGTAATGTAATACTACAGGTTGTATAATTTCAAAATTAGATCACTGGTTTCCCATTGTTAATTAAAAGGAAAGTCAGTTCCTTATTTTAATTAATTTCTATACATTAAATACTAAATTTAATGTTTATCCTATGTAATATTGAAAAGTATAATGCATTTTCTTTTTTACTGTTTCTGTATAGTTTGCAAAATAAAGACTCTTGTAACCAACCTTTTTCCGGTATAGCCTATCATTTTTACTTTTTGCATAGTTTCAAGTTTTGAAACAGGAAGAATTCATGTTTCACATTCATTTCACCTATTAAAATATGTATTTATTTGTATAAAGCCATTTATTAATGTTTTATTTCCAGCAAAGAATTTTTGACTAAGGCAAAACCCATACGGAGCTTTTCTTTTTCTGTATTTTTTCCTGAATTTTCTATAGCTTTGTTATGTACTTTTATGACATTGTCTTTGTTACATAGTAAAGAAAGAAAGAGATGTTTCTTTTCAAATTCTGTCATAATTTGTGGGGCATAGTTGTATTATTTTCTTAAATAAAAGTAGTTAAGAGTTTACCATTCAAATATAGTGGGATTTTATCAGAGAACAGTTTCTTATGGCTGAAATTAACTGATATATAAATTGATTTTAAATAAAGATGCTAAAGAAAAAATGTTGTCATTATTGGCTGATGTAGCAAGCACTGTTGTGTGGTTTTCTTTCTGATCTGACAAATGATCATTAGATGACAAACTAAAAATGGATTTCATTAAAAAATGTGATATTAGGAGAATTAGAGTGTGGAAAGAGAATTCATGTGTTTAGCCTAATGGGATTACAGTCTGAAGACCATTCTAAAATGAACTGTAATGCAGAAGAGTGTAAAAGAAGTTTGTATTCTTTCTTCCCTGAAAATTCCCCACTGAACTGGAAGAGGAGGGAATATGCATGGATTTTAGTCCCTGAGTATCGAAGCTACCCATCTTTAAGTCAGAAGTAAGTCAAGATAGCTAAACTTGCTAAAGAACAGAGACAATGGAGTTTGAGAGTCATTTTGGAGAATATTTGTGGTCCAAAACTAAAACAGCAACAAACACTTGAATTGTTTCTCATTCATGAGGAAAAACCAGAGAAGAGATTGATAGTATGAGACTTATTTTGAAAACACTCTTCCTTTTTTTAAAAAAATAAGTAAATTTGTCTACGGATTAATATTATGGTGTTGATTTGCTTTCATAATAGCAAATGAACTGGTAACTACTTCACTGCAGCATTAAAGAAATAGATGAAATCAGGAGCAGGTAGAACAAATAAAGGCAGAGGCTTCTAATATAATATCACTAAGTAGCTAAACGATTCAGAAGCTTTTTCCTTCTTTGCCATATCCAAAAATTTGCACAGAGGTATGTTCTCATGAGTACAATCAGACAGAAAGCAGTAGAGAGCCCTTGATTTTAAAACTTCATTATTTTTATAGTGTCACTGACATTTGTTGTTTTTTCTTGAATTGTGCACGTATATATGTACTTATAAATATGCAAAGATACTGATGTAAATTTGGAGATTTTCAGACACAGTGATTTATCCTTGTGCTCTTCTGAGAATGTGTAATTATAATTCTCAGATTCATTGAAAAGTAAGGAATACTCAGTTCAATGAAATAATTATATAATCTTCAAAGGGAATATTTCAGGTCAAACCACATAGATGTGCTTAGTTTAAAAGGAAATGAATAAGTGGCATTGGTTTGCATGTACAAAAATCGGGTTATTGTGCAAGACTGAGGAAGATGGACTATAACCATAGCAGGAAAATTTTTACTTGTTTTGTATGCATGGACGAGGACTGGATTTCTTCTTCTTCTTCTTCTTCTTCTT
>NW_010290476.1:8473-14663 GCF_000700745.2 Antrostomus carolinensis | reverse complement strand
ACAGCAGCAGGGCACCAAGAGCGGGTTTGAAATGGCACACCCAAATAAATGTATTTATTGTTGCTACTTCAGACTCCCAATCATGAGGTAATTCTTGTTTAATTAAGCAAATTTTTGAACAACAACCAAAAAAAATAAATAAATAAAAAAAAGCAGGGAGGTAGGGGACAAAGTGCAAGAGCAGGATGTGCCAAAAATGCTTCGTTAAGGATGGGCAAGAGTTGACTCCAACCCAACCACAGAGATCAGAGATACGTCCAGGGTCAGGGGCATGAGGGACACACCCAGCATTCCCAAAGGGAATAGACCTTTGCCTCGGAGTGTCACTAAATTGTGGAGTTCTGACTGCAGGATGCCAGCCTCAACCAACGCTTCCTTTGTTTCTGATGTGGATGTTATAACCTGGATCTTATCAACTATAAGGTTGAAATCACGTTCGGTGATTTATTCACATAATTGTAGAAGCTGTCTGCGAACAGATCATTATTCCTCAAGATTTATTTATTATCCAATTTCACTAATCTCAGTAATTCCCATTACAAGTGACAGCCGTGCTATTTTTAATCCTTGATATCAAGGGTAAATAAGGGGTTTGACGATATTTGCTTCTCCTCGATGCAGCACCTGCTGAAATGGTCGAGTCAAACATTTCATTTTAGTAAATACTATCTCATATCATTACAGTTTTCATCAATTTGCCTTTTCAGGAGCCTGAATCGCTGGAATATCTAAACCCCTAACACTTACGTGATCACCTGAAGCCCAAGACATTGATGGATATTGACCTGCTGGATGTTCTGAACCAGCCTGAAGGATGATATCACCCTCCTGAGGTTCCTTATCTGCTATGACGTAAGGGGTGACACGGAATGTATTTGTTATTTAATCTAGATACAGCTTAACTGATTATTTTAAATGGTAAAATCAAGCCTTCAATGCCTGCAAAAATCAATCTGATTCTATAGAAGTTATTTTTCAAAAGTAGAAGAAAATTTAGCATGTTTTATATATATATATATATTAAAATGCAGATGACTCTACAAGCAGCTCTAAATATAATTCAAATTATGTGAGAATTAAGAAAAAGGTATATAAATACTAAGTGTCTTGGTTTCAGCTGGGATGAGGGTAATTTTCTTCTCAGTAGCTAGAATAGCTAGGTGTTTTGGATTTAATATGGGATTTGGTATGAGAAAAATGTTGATAACAGGCTGATGTTTTTAGTTGGTGCTAAGAAATTAAGGACTTTCCAACTTCTGGTGTTCGACTGGTGTGGGATCAGCCAGAAGGACTTGCACAAGCTGGGTAGGAGCATAGTGAGAGTGATGAACTCAGAACTGGCCAGTGGGATATTACATATCATGTAATGTCATGTTCAGTGTATTAATGAGTTGGGTGAAAAGTGGGGCTTTTTGCTCTCCTGGGATTATGGTTTCAGGATCTCTTTCCTTTTCTAGGATCATGAGCTAGGAATGAACTGGGCCTTGGTCAGTGGGTGCTGAGCAATCGCACTGTGCATCACTTGTTCGTATTTTTATTATAATTATTAATTATTATTATTGTTGTTATTATTGTTATTATTATTATTTCATTTTATTTCAATTATTAAGTTGTTTCTACCTCCACCTACGAGTCTCCTTACCCTGACCCCTCCAATTCTCTCCCCATCCCCGGAGCGGAGGGAAGGTGAGCGAGCAGCTGGGTGGTATTTAATGTCCTGTCAGGTTAAACCACGACACCACGGTACCAAGTTAAATTATCTCAGGCTTTCCCACACTGTTTCTGTCACTGGAGTTAGAAGTCCCCAGGTGTGGCGGTGCCACTGTGTGTACCTGTCCCCCCAGCTGCACACCAGGAGCAGGACAGCAGCAGCGAGGGCGGGAAATCCCATGGTGGGGAGCATCTCCCCTGCACTGAGATGGCTCAGGAGTGTCCAGCACCAGGAGTTCATCTTAAAAATACCTTTTTAAGGTATTTAAAATTAAAGAATTGTGATTTAGATTCTCTACAGAGGCATTAAAAATTTATTTGCATGCATGCGTTTACAGTCACTTACAAGCTTATTTTTTTTGAGATAACATTGGTTTTAACAAACCAATTTTTAATTTTTATGTCTTTTAAATTTTTGTTTCTTTACCTTCATGAGAGACTACAACAAATTTACAATAAACTGTTGAGATATGCTTAACCCCTTCCTGCCATATCCATGTACCTCAATTCAGTTCCTGCACCCACCAGGAAAAATCCAGGAGCTCTCACAGGATCTCTGGGTGTAGAAATGGAAATGCACATTTCTCCACCTTCAGTACCAAAATAGATATTAATGCAGGTGTTCTAGTTCAAATATTTTTAGAATGGCTTCAAATTGAGTGTTTTCCCTACTCATTTTAAAAGAACCTGGATGAAAACAGGGAAGGAAATGAATTATAACCTTGTAGAGCAGCTGGGGAGTAGGTGGGGTATCAGTTCAGGGACACCATTTGGTTTGGGTCCTTCATGGAATTAGGGTCATTGCTGTGATTTAGTAAGAAACATCTGTGCGAGTATACACGGAAACTACAGCAAATATAATTTCCAGAGCTTATTCAGCAGTGGATTGCAGAATACAGATGTTGGATATAATATATTTGCACTAAATTAGATTGCTGGTGAACAAAAGGAGTTGATCTTAAATTCAGCAGTGGAGTCCTGCCTGGCGTTCAGTTGGGAATATCCAGTCTTTTTTGGTTCGCTTTTGCAACTTATTCAATAAATATTTTGGCATGCCTGTCTGTTATGCTGCCTTAATCTTCTCTTCCACTGAACAGAAATTAGCATTTGTAATTTATTCACCAGGGGGAAACAAAAAAAAAAAAAAAAAGGCTCTGCACCAATTTGAAATTTAATGCTGAACAGATAACCGGAATGCTGAGTCAGCACAAAGCACATCGGAGAAATAAACTCATTGCCTGCCTAGAATTTAATAGAAGATACAGCAAAGAGTGAAAACAAAACAAAACAAAACAAAAAGCTTTTCTATGTACTGCATTCAAAAAGCTGTGAGACTTAAATAGACCTTCAGCTTCCCATTCCTACCTTAAAACCCGGGATTTTCTGGAGGCAGCAGGTCGAGCACGGTCTGTCCTGGGGCATCAGCAGGGACACGGGTGTGATGGGAATTGCTGTGGGAACCCTCTGGTTACCAGAGCAGTTTGTTGTTCACTGTTGTCTTAACCAGAGCAGGACCTGGGATGTGCTAGAATAATATTCAAGCTGATAAAATTTATTTTGCCACAATTCCCTCTTCAGGTATCAATTCCCCCAGCTCTTGTGCAAATTTAGCCCTGGATTTAGTCCAGCATCACTCATTCTCTAACCAACTACATTACAAATAATTTCCTAGTGCTCAGGTGCCATCCAGGCTGATCTCAGGAGATGCTCTGTGCTCCTCACCCTCTCTTCTGCATTTAACTTCAGGATTTTAATTTAACCATCATCTCTGCAGTGTTTAAATCAGTGCCCTGTGCCCCAAGCCAGGGCAGCACCCACTGACCCTCCAGGTATCACCTGAGGGCTGAGCGCAGGCACTTTTCATGGGGAAAAGTAGGAATGTGGCACCTCCCTATTAATTAATTCTCTTATGCAGAAAGGCTGAGGGAGCTGGGCTTGTTGAGCTTGGAGAAGAGAAGGCTCTGGGGAGACCTCACTGCAGCCTTCCAGTACCTGAAGGGAACTGAGAAACAGGAGGGAGAGAGACTTTTGCCATGGGCAGAGAGTGACAGGACAAGGGGAAATGGTTTGAAACAGAGAGGGGAGATTGAGGTTGGATATGAGGAGGAAATTTTTCACTGTGAGGGTGGTGAGACACTGTCCCATGTTGCCCAGAGAAGCTGTGGCTGCTCCTCCCTGGAAGTGTTCTCGGCCAGGTTGGATGAGGCTTTGAGCAACCTGGTCTAGTGGAAGGCGTCCCTGCTGATGTCAGGGGGGTTGGGACTGGATGGGCTTTAAGATCCCTTCCAAACCATTCCATGGTTCCATAAGTAGAAAAGTAGGACAGGAAGGAACACTTTGGGTATTCTTTTTCCTCTGAGATAACTAAAGCATGTTAGAGATAAAGAGATGATGCTGCTGCAACATTGCCAGTGCTCACCTGGACAAGAGTAACCCACAGTGAAATAGCTGCAGAGTTTCTGGGGTTTTTATCCTCCTTCATTTTAGAAATAAGTAAACAATTTTTTGCTGAAAGTGAAAATAAATCAGTTTGAGATACGTATCTAGTATGGAAAAAAATTTTTTTAAAATCATAGAACCATAGAATTGCTTGGTTGGAAAAGAGCTTTGAGATCATGGAGTCCAACTGTACCTGTTCACTGCTAAACCAGATCTCTGAGCAGCTCGTCTACCTGGCTTTTAAATCCCTCCAGGGATGGGGACTCCACCACTGTCCTGGGCAACCCCTCCCAATGCCTCAGAACCCTTTGGTTGGCACAGTTGGACTCGATGACCTCAAAGGTCTTTTCCAACCAAACAATGCTATGGTTTTCAGACCAGGGAAGGGTGTGTGGCCAGGCTGAGTGAAACCCCCTGGCCCTGGGCACCTCTCACCATCCCTCCAGCCCCTGCACTGGCACAGAGCAGAGCAGAGCATCCCCTGCCCAAGAGCAAATCGATACCAAAATGTCCAGCTAGAGAGGACATAAGGCACGAGGCAGATCCCTCCAGGGTAAAAGCAGGTTTCTCTCTCGCACAGTGAGTGTGGTGGTGAATTGGCTGCAATTTCCCCGATGCCGTAGGGGTTTTAATAGCAGAACAATTTTATTCTGTTGCACGAGCATCTCTGCAAGGGCTATGACTGGCACAGCTACCTCCAAGGAGGAAGATCATGCCCTGACTGATATGGCCACACCACTGAATTCAAACTCCTTTATTTTTTCTTTAGGGAAAAAAAAAAAAAAAAGAAAAAAAATCAGATTGCTATTTTGTTTTCTAAATGCCAGATAGATCAGTTTTTCAAACAGCTATAATAAGAAACATAATGACAGCCCCTAATTAATTTTTTCCCTAATCTAACCCCATGCAGATTTAAACAAATTACCTCTAAAAAAAAAAACCCCAACCAAAATACCCAATCAACAGATTTCAATGATTAAACAGTATTTTCACTTGCTTGCGCTTCATTTTTCACTCTTGGGAAGGGTTATATATCTTTTTATTAGCTTGAGATCTAAAGATGCTTTACTGCCTCTTACCTATTAGAACAAAACTGGCTCATGCAACCCAGGAAGAGAATGTTTTTCCCCAAAAGAGGTGCTGGGTGTGTGTCTGGCACAAAGGGAGAGAGGAGAGCCCAGGATCCCACCCAGGGCTGAGCTGCTCTGTGTCCCCCTGCCCTGCTCTGAACGGGGAACACCACCCAGCACCAACAGCCAGCACCACTCACCATGGGCAGGGATTTCTCTTTCTGGGCAAAAATATGTGAAGCTCCACACCCACCAGCCCTCAGGGAGCCTGATCATCACCTGTTGAAATGGAGAATATTCCTCATAAATAAAAACCTCGCTTTCTAAAAGATTAATTTTTGAAAACGGGTTGCATTTTTTGCTGATATTTGCTCTAATTTCTGCTTTTTACTCTCTATTAATCATATATTTTATTTATTATGATGCAGCCCATAATATGGACTCAGCAGGACAGCTGAGGCTGTTCTGAGAAGCAGCAGCAGGGCCTGTGGGTTAGGAGTGGTTTCTGTGATCGATTTTTACTTTTCAATGGAGATAATGGGCACTTTGCATAGAGAATTTATAACCAGAAACATCCTTCCACATTGGCATATGCAACGGGCACGGCTTTTATTGCAGCAGTATTTCATTGATTTTTGCAATACCACTGCTCAGTTCTGGGAGCAACGGGTCTAATTTTGCCTTACCTGGAAGCAGAAGTTTTCCCACGACTATATTCATGATTTAACTTCCCAGAACCACTTTGCAGGCTTGATTGCGCCTGACACTCGGGGCAGTTCTGTGCCCGTCTGACTTTGTTAACACAGCATGAAAAACACACCAAAAAAAAGCAGAATGTGACATCAAGGGCTTTAAATGTACATTTATCTGCAAGTTGGTGAAAGGAAGCAGGAAGGACGCTCGGAGTTTGAAGCTATTAAGTGGGGTTTTGGGAGGCTTTTTTTTTTTAATACCGTACAAAATAGAATAGT
>NW_010290476.1:0-8455 GCF_000700745.2 Antrostomus carolinensis | reverse complement strand
CCCCCCAGTGCCATTGCTCAGCCCCCCCCCCCCAAGCCCGGCCCGTTCCCAGATCACGATCCCGCAGGAGCCACAATCCCGACCCGAAACCGCAATCCCGGGAGAGCCAGAGCCCGAGCCAAAGCCAGAGAGAGCAAGAGAGGAAGAGCCCCTCATGGATCTCCTGCCCATGGGGGACAGGAGATGGAACAGCCCCTTGGCAGAGCCCAATGCCCATGGAGCTGATCCATGTCAATATTCCTCACCCCTGAGATCTTGCGCTTGCAGAAAGACAAACACAAAGTCCTTCAGTGCCAGGGACACAAATGCAACATGGGGATGTTCTCAGCGTTTCTCTCCTGACAAATCCCAGCTGAACCCAACCCCCAGCGCTGTTCCAGCTGCTGAACAGAACCAGCTCTGGCCCAGCTCACACCCTTGGGAGTACCCGAGGTCACACTTACATACTGCCTACATCACAACTGATGTGGTACCTCTTCAGTTTTAGGTGTGAATCCAATAAAATTCCTCTGTTCTTTCTCTGCCATGGATCACAAGTGCAGCGCGGTCACAGTCAAACAAATATTTTTGTAGAAAAAGTGGACAAAATCTCCAAAATATGCAACTATGTTTCTGCATAAGAAAATGAAGGAAGGAAAAGCTACCATAGATGATCTGCCTGGGAAAGGGGGGGAAGATGAGTAGTTACTCTTTCCAGTATGAATTACCCAATTTTTTTCTTCCTTTTCAGTTTTCTATAACCATAACTTTATTTAAATGTAACTTTTCTTTCCACCGTGACTGTGATAATTTCTTAGAGCACATATTTTAATAACTTGGCTATATGCTCAGGATTTCTCTTCGCTTCTATAATTGCTTCTTAATTATTTTCCAATTGCTGAAACAACAGTTTTCACAGTTTATTAAAAAGCATTTTTGAAAGCATTACCCTAAGGCATTGTCAACATTTTATTACTATCACTAACAGCCAGCACAAATGAATAATCATCAGCACTGGTAGCTTGTGTCATACAGCTGAAAACTGTTTGAGGCTTATGGAGAAGTTATAATAATGTCTGATGTCAGACTGGAGCTTTTTTCACACAGAAACACGGGCAAACCCCAGCTACCAAATGTCTGAAGCAGTTCCATCCCCTCAGCTCTGAGCTGGAACCTCTCAGAGAGGAAACCTGGGGAAACCTGGCTCTGTGATCTCAGAATTACACAGAATTACAGAGAATTAGAAAAGACCTTTAAGCTCATGGAGTCCAATCATGAACCCAACACTGACCAGTCCCCTATGACTAACCCATGTCCCTTAGCACTATGTCTACACCACTCTTCAATCCCTCCAGGGATGGGGACTCCACCACTGCCCTGGGCAACCCCTTCCAATGCCTCAGAACCCTTTCAGCAAAGAAATTCTTCCTCACATCCCATCTCAACTGCCCTGGCCACAACTGGAGCCCATTTCCTCTTGGCCTGTCCCTTGGGCCTTGGTTGAACAGACCCACCCCCACCTCTCTCCACCCTCCTCCAAGGGACTTGCACAGAGCCAGAAGGTCTCCCCTCAGCCTCCTTTTCTCCAGGCTCAACACCCCCAGTTCCCTCAGCCACAAGGGAACTCAGCACACTTGTGCTCCAGACCCTTCCCCAGCTCCGTTGCCCTAAACTTGTTGCTATTTAAAGTGAAGAAGCTAGAAGAACTACAAAGTTCTCCAGAAATAGCTGCAAATGAAAATTTTGTACGTGTCGTAACCACATCCTGGCTTATAAAGGTTTCTAAAAAGTTGTCATAAAAATATACTTGTAAGAGTAGTGTCTTGAAATTGTCTATGGATATTCTCATGAACGCTACTGGACAGAGACATTTTTTATGTTTAGATGAAGCAGTTGTAAAATTTCATCATTCTTTGCCCAGGTCATACTGAAGTGTTTGGCATGATGCCTGCTCTACGTAACTAAGGGACCTTTCACTTTGCAGAATTTGTTATTAAACATGCATGCAAGTTACACAATTATACATGTTTGAATAATAATTATTAATAATAGTAGTAGTAACAATAATAATAACAATTTACATAGAATCATAGAATGGTTTTGGGTTGGAAGGGATCTTAAATATCATCTAGTTCCAACCCCACATGGTATAATGTTATTTTATATATTATATGTGTGCATAATTTCAGGTTCAGACACATTTCCTACTTTCTGTGCCCACCAGCTACCTGGAATTCACAGTTCAGAATTTCAATCTAAGACACTTTTTATTCTGAACTTGCCTTGGTACAGCTGTACTTACCAGCTAACAAGGGAAGGCTTGACAGCATTATTTACGTGACCAGTTTTACCAAGCTGCCCTGCAGAATTGTAATTCATTATTGATTTAAGTGAAGTATGTGGATAATTACAGCTTTCTTTTCTGAGGTCAGCTGAAAGCACGAAAACTATTCACTGAGGCCAGGATTTTCAAAAGAGCCCAATATTCCTGAAATTAGGGGGGAAAAAAAAAAGGGTGAGGGAGGCAGAGGGTGCAGTGCTCACAGCTTGGTATGAAATCCTCGAGGGGACAATTCCAAGTGACATCCCTGAATGACCTCGCTGCAGTCAGAGGTACAACCCGGTGCTGCTGGCAGAGTGACACCATCTAAATCTCCGTAGGAAATCCAGGGCTGGGAATTCTCACCTGGTGACATGCCTGTCATTCTGTACTTCTCTACTGATATTTTCATGAATATATTATTTGAGCCTTTACCACGAGCATGAATATGCTGGAAAGCTGGTTTTGGGGATAGCAGAGAATGGCTGTGTCTGCCCTGAGCAACACTAAGAGTGACAGTCATATGGGTTCACCTGGAAGAAATAAAGGTGTTTTGGCTTTACTAATTCCAAAAGGTGTGTAGAAGCTGTTGGAAACAGATGGACTGTGCTTATTAGAGAAACCCACACTATTTACTAAGACTAAATAGAACTGTGTTATTATTAGCTATCGTTTGCTGTCTCTTCCTCCTATGATGGAAGGGATTTACAAGGCCAGTGGGCAGTAATCTCACTTCCAAGACATACTTGAGGATCCGGGCTGCCTTTCCACCTTCTTGACAAACAGCAAATCATTCCAAAGACAGGCATTTAAGAATAGAGATGGGGATTTAAGAAGCAGGGAAACATCAGAAGAAAGGCTCAAGAACTCCTCCAAAGGCTGAAACATCATCTCCAGCAGCGCAGAGGGAGATGGGATGGGGGAAGGTGATGTATGAGAAGGAAAAGCAGAACACAAGCACGTTCACAGTTACATAGACTGATCTCTGTATGTTCAGTGCTTCATTATTCCCTCAGTCATTTCTTTACACACAATGGCATCATTCCTTTGCTTTTTTCCTCTATAGTTTCTTTGGTGTTTTTTTTTTTCAAGATAACTACAGTCATTTCTTCTACAGCCCCAGGAAACAGTTCTCTGCCTACCTGAGCTGTTGACTTACTTATGTATCAGCTGCAACCGCAAACAATATTCTAAGTGAAAGTATTCTCAGCGTATCATGATCCTTGTCAAAGCAACAAATGCCTTATTTACTCAAGAAGCGCTCTGTGGAAGACCGGGGATTTCACACAGGGATTCACTTCTGACATTGATGGTAGTTAAAGGTTATCACACGAAACACTGAGTTATCTGCTCAGGCTGCGGAACTGCAGCAAGATAACAGAGAATTCTGAATAATAATTGATAACTCCATGCTGAAATCAATGCTATTAGACTATACTGATGTAGATATTTCTTTTATCTATAAAACACAATTAAAAATTGAACTGAGCACGGACCTTAAATGTCGGTATCGTTATCAGGTTTGCGGTTGTCAATGCCCTGAACTGAAAATTGTGAATATGCAAGGGAAAGTCCCCCTTGTGAAAATGCACAGGAACTCATTTGCAAAGTCTGTTTTCTATCAGACAAAATAGCATGTGGTGTATCAGACCCCACCTCTGTCTCCAAGAAGGCTTTTATCAAACCACGGCACGCTCAGGATGGGCAGACTCATCCGTGGAGCACAGGTAAAGGAGCGATGCCAGCTTCCTTCCATCCATTCCAACAGAATGGGTTGGCCCTTGCCAGGTATCCCATAATTTTCCAAGAATTTCCCCTTTCCCTCAACATCTTGACTCTCCATCACTCTGTCTCTGTGCTATGCTAAACTGGAGCTGAGCAGATGGATATTTGGGGCAGGAACGAGCACAAAATGACAAAGTTGTGCTGGTTTCTATTTCAGTTCTCCTCGTGGAAGCTTTGGTGTTACCCCATGCACAGTGTCTCTGTTAACTTTACCCACCCATTATAAGCGTGTGACTGTTTCAGAGTACTTTGAAATGAAATTACATAACCAACTAACAACATAAAGCCTTACACTAGTCCAAAAGCCATATTCACACATTAAAATGTCATCTTATATATAACAATAACATGGGTTGGGGGCTTTTCCTATTCACACAAAAAAAATAGTGAATCAAAGAGACTACGTGTTTACACCCCTCTCCAACTAGCACAGGGAGGGACAGAGTATTTTCCAGGAGAAATGCTCTTAGAGAACATAATAGAAAATACTATTGTAATGTTCACAATTACAGTTTTTACACATATTATATGTGCAGATCTTGTTTTCCTTATGGCCTTTCCTTTACAAAGTCCAGTGAAGATCATTGGGTTTGGGGTGGTTTTGTTACCCCGTGCCATTGTCTTTAAAGATAAGGCAAGCTTCTAACTGTTATCTGGGAAGCCAACACTTCTGGCTTTAGGTTATATTTCATGGTGTGCTCTGTATTTGCAGGATGCCAGGGCTGTCAGAGCTGATGGTGGTTTTCAAGATGAAGAAGAGGAGGTGCTGTGGCAGTGGGACTTGCTGTCAGCTTTGGGCACAGGAAGATGCTCACAGCGTCCTCCAACCAAAGCAGTTCTCTACCATCTCATCACAGATTCACAGCAGCACTGTGCACGCTCTTCTCGCTCTTACCTTACAGTGAAGAGGGCTCTTGAATGAGTCTGGTTACGGTGCTTGTTGGCAAAGCGTTAAGCAGATGCCTCAGAAATAGAAATGTGAACTCTCAGACTATTCACAAATTCAGTATAACATTTAATCCCAAGCACCTTGCTCAACTCCAGTTTCCGTTCATCTGTCGTTGGTAATAACTTGTCTTTTAAACATGATAGAAGCTGTTTAACAAACAGAAATTAAAGTATTGAAGTGTTATCACATTTTTTAAAAATATCCTTTTGTTGAGGTTGTTATAGTTGCCTGAGCATAAGCAGAGAAGGGTGGCAGACCTGGTGTTGAAATCACTGTGGAGAAAGAGTGGGCACCACTCAGAGCGGAACTCCATCAGATATTCTTTGAACTTGAGATGAGGCAGAAGTGGGACCCCTCTGCTAGAATGGAGATACAGGGAAAAACAGTAAAAAAATAAAGAAATATTTCCCTCAACCAGCTGAGGAAGGTGATTCCCATCAAGTCAAGTTACATCTCAGTTCTCATTTCTTAATTACTTACCTGGCTATTATTTCTTGCATTGAGAAACACACAAGTCTGCACCATCTACATCAAGTTTCTGACACAAGGCTATTATTTTGTGGCAGGTATGATGCTCAGAATACCCTATTTTAAGGACAGTGGCACAGTCACAGGATGTTGATATGAATGTCTCGAGATGAGCCATGATCACCTTTGATTGATGGCTGGAGACAGGACCTGGGAAACACCTACACGCATGTCACAGAACAGTAGCGTTGGGCTGGGTCTGCACAGACTCACACCCACCAGACAAGCTGTGGCAGTTCGTGCTATCAACACCAGCAACAACTCTTCCTTCCCAATCACCAGGTTCAAAGGCTGCTGACCTTCCCAACCTGTCAAACTGCTGGAAACATCGGTTTTAACTAAATAATGATGGTAGAACTAGCAGAGCCTGGCTGTTGAAACTGCAAGTCCAGGAAGACAGCCGCAGCTCTGATGAATCTGGAGAGTTGTCCTCTCCAGCAGATCGATGTACAACTGTCTCCGAGCACTTCCCAAGTCTGGGATTTAATTTTCAAGTTTTGAACTGAAGACAATGAATTGACTTCAGACTCAAATAGAAAATACAGCCATCACAAATGGGACTTCTGCTTAAATTCAGACCTAATGAAGACCAAAAACTAGTTACTTGAATGAATACCAGCAATTTACGAGAATATCATTTGCTCTGCCTAAAGGCGAGAGAAAAGAAGGATAACAGGACGTGTCAATGTGTTGTGAGCTGATGACAGATTGTAACCCTGCACTGGTTTTATTTGAACAAATGTTACAACAACCCCCAGTAATTTGATTGTATCTCTGTATATTTTGTGTGTTCTACAACACAATATTACTTCCCATCATTCTAGAGGAGATGGACAATCATTTATCAAAGTATATGAAATAATTTCTTATTACTCTATGTTATGAAAATACCATTTATTTTAATTTGATAAAGTGACTGCTGTTTAGTATCTTCACAAAGCAGAAGGGGTGGTATATTTTAATTTTTGCTTTCTTATTTTTTCTGTGCTTATTAAACACACACATCCCTATTTTTTTGGAATATTACCCTCTGGAGGATGGTGTCACATCATACCAAAATATACCAGTCGATTATTTCTCACAACAGTTCTGTACAGGGATGAGACTGCATCTCCCTGCACAACTACTTCTTTGAATGATTTACCCATGAGAGTGCTCGCGTGGACACACAGCCATGCATACAGCTAAAATACCCCATCCCTGGAGGGACTGAGGAGTCTTGTAGACACAGTGCTGAGGGACATGGGTTAGTCATAGGGGACTTGTCAGTGTTGGGTTCATGGTTGGACTCGATGAGCTTAAAGGGTTTTGCCAACCAAAGCAATTCTGGGATTCTATGAAAATAAACTCAAAGGAAAAATATTTTTATTTTTTGGTGCTTTGGAACAAAAGGTAACTGGAGCCTCAGGGAAAAAAATGGCCCAAGTTTGCAGAAGGGAAAGATCAGGCGTGTTTGAAGAATAATTCCACTGTTTAAAAAGTTTCAAAAAATAAATTAAAAAAAAGCAAACGTGAAAGTGTTAAAAAAATGTGACAAATCATTTTAGGAGAAGTGACACAAATTCCTGCACCGAGGACTTAGCGGATCATATTATCAGCTGTCAAACCCGAACCCTCCCACGGCAAAACTCTGCTTACACTGTCAGTTCCTCTCTGCTCCCCAGTTTGACTGCATGAAACCACAAATATGCCCCACAATATTTTATCCTTCCCAGGCAGTTCTGGCAGAATGTATCAGGCCTGAGGGAAGACTTTTGGGAAGGGTTAGGGGGTTGCTGTGTGCAGCGAGACAGAGCGAGGGAGGAATTGTGCTGAATTAATGCTGTAGGATCTCACGGTGGAGTAGATGATACCAGAGAAGACACAGATGCACAGCATTATGTCTGGCAGCCATTTACAGTACAGGCTGACTCATTAAAAGAGATAATTAAAGACAGCTGCCTACATAGTTAATTACTGCCAACAATTAAACCTACAGATACATTGCAATAGATACCCAAAGAAAACTGAATGTAGAAATGGTCTCACCTGGGCAACGTCTCTTCTCTGGCCTCCTCAGGTCCCAGTCTATTCTCACCCATGGCTTTTAAAAGGCTGTGGGGTTTTTTTTCTAGGACGTTATTCCCATCTTCTTGTGTAGGAAAGTTGCTGGCCTGGAGAAGGAGGTCTGGAGAAGGAAGGCATCTTCTGCCAGGATGCTAATCCACCTGCAGTCAAAGGGCCAGACTGTTTCATGGTGATGATGGGATGGGATGGGATGAAAGTCCTCTCCCCCTTCTGCAGATCACTCCCAAACCTGCCCTTCTGAGCAGGAAACTGCAGTCACCTGGAGCCTGGTCCACAGATGGAATAAGCCATGGAACTGCAAAGAAATCTTTGTCCGGATGGTGATAAGGCAGAAGATCACACAGCTGTGAGATTAAACACATCCCTCAGACAGGTTAAAAGCATTGCAATTTACCATTTTTTGTGTGGAAGGAAAATAAGAAATGTGTTCTCTCTCACTCAGGGGACCGAGGCAGCAAAATAAGTATAAGAGTTTCAATATTAATTTTAATATTATTTGTTGCCCATAATAGCTTGCAAAACACAAAGAGACCTCAGCTGGGCTTAAATGGACTGGTTTATGAATCTGCATCCAGGGAATAGCATATGAAAAATTAAAAATACACCACTAAAATTTTCTGATAAGAATCCTTTAAAGTCATTATAACCAGTGGTTGAAATGTCAGCTGAGAATATTTTGTCTTAGGTTGTATTTTTTCAAGTTGTTTCACCATCTTTGAAGTTCCCTTGAGAAAGGCAGAGCAGTGACAGCTTGCTCAGGAGAAGAGCTCCATCTTACAGCCCCACCCTAAATCATAGAATTGTTTAGGTTGGAAAGGACCTTTAAG
>NW_010290475.1:7303-34026 GCF_000700745.2 Antrostomus carolinensis | reverse complement strand
CAATCAGGTCGTATCCCTGCAGGCACGCATATTGCATATTCTTGCATATTCTTTTTAAAAATTAGGTAAATGCTTTCCATTTTTTTTCAGATGACTTTTTCTCCCTGCCTGCAGATACGGATGGACGCTGAAGCTATGAATGCACAGAGGATTTCCAAACTGCCATCTCATAGGATGTAAGTGTTCTGATAAAAGTAACATCAATAAATTAATATTATAGACAGAGACAGATGATGAACTACTTTTATAAAACAAAAAATTATTTCTGCTTATGTTATACCAAGTATAACAAGGTCTGAAAATTCATTAAGGTAGCATTCAAAGTTTTACTCAATTTGTTTCTTTATTAAAATCAAAACTTCCTGAGAAGATTTTTTCTAAGGCAAACGTTTCTGCTACCACAAGGATGTCAAAGAATAAACATGGTTGCATGAAATGCAATTATAGTCACTAACACAAATTTTAATACATGCAAAATTTTTTAGCAAAAACAGTAATCCAGTTTTAACTTTAACCAGGAATTTATGACTTAAATCTATCCCAAAATTAATATGAACTGGTCCAACTCTATATAACTTTTTCAGTCATTGATTGCTTGTAAGTAATGAGAAGACCACAACCATTTAAAGAGACTGAAGAAGGACATAGGGAGGTATGTATGTAATTTTGAGCACATAAAAATGTGTTTTGGAGAAAACAAAAATGGTTTAGAAGTTTCTGTTCTACATAGAAGCTTTGATATTTGCCCTATATGTGATTTATTATGATGAAATTGAAAATATTAACAAAATTTATGGATTTAGTATCAACCAAATTGAAAGACAAAGTCTGTATGGTCATTTTGAAATTCATAGATATTACTAATCTTTTAGTTTTGTTTTGCTTATATTTTTATAATTTTTCTTTACTGTTGAGCAGCACAAATCAATCAGGTTTGAACTGCTAAAACAAAAATATTAGAAGTATCGTTCTGTAATATTACACATAGCGGATTGCTTCAGAAAATATGTTTCTAGTCCATAACACTAGCTACAATCGTTCTAATTTTTTGTTTTTGATGCACCAGATCTTCCAGCATATTGGAGTAACAGAGGATGAATTTTCATTGATGCCACCATTGTTTCCAACTGCAAGTAAAATAATAAAAATCTCTTACAGCTTTTCAATTTTTTCTTTTTTTTTCAAAAATTTTACTGCTCTGCAAAGGCATGAAGAATGTTTCTGTGACAATATGTTGCATTTAGAGCTTATCTGTGTCTGCTTTGCTGGCATCCATAGCACAGTGTGTAAAATCACTGGAGAAAAAAGAACTTTTTTCCAAGAGGGAGAGACAAGAAGAAGACATTAGTCTTAATTATAACATTCTATATAAAAAGTACAGACAGATGTCTAAAAAATCCATTACCAAAAGAATCAAAAGATACAGAACATATGTTCAGGAGCTCAGTTGCACACCAGTCTGCGGTATTTTGTCATTATGATCATCATGATTCCTAATGACCACCTTCAAGTAAAGTGTAAGAGGCATGTCTCCTCAATTCTTATTCATTTCCAGTTGAGCAGAACATTTTTTTCCAATTGTGATGTTCTTAATTTTTCACATATCTATGTAAGTCAGCTCAAAAATATCCATATTCATAGAAACGTGACACAATACTATTTATGACAGAAACATAAGATTTGGAAATTCATTTTACTAGAGAGAACTATCAGTATAACTTTTTTCCTTTCCACTTTTCACATTTCACCTCTGTGTCTTACAATGAGAGTGAGCCACATTTGGACGACTGTAGAATTTGTGAAGGAATCTTGAGTTATAAGGGATGGGAGCTGAGTGGGGTACATGAAATTCAAGTTCCCATTCAGGCCTGATTTTGCCTATAGTTTTATATGGATTAAGTAGCTAAGACAACTTACACACTCTTTGGAGAAAGAAATAGTATTATAATTTCTAGCAGCTATTACACTTTAATTAAACTGAATTTCTTTAATAAGTTTACCTTTTCCTCTCATTTATTTTTAGTATTACTGCCCATTAAGAATACCTTCAAATACAGTTACTGCCTCTTCTCCTTTTTTAGAAACATCATTATCATTTTACATTCATTAACTCTGACATTTGCTATCTGAATAAATCAAGGACAGTCAGGACAATAAAAAGGCCAGTAACATAGCTGTGGTACCACAGAACTCATCATGGGCCTCAAAACCTTAAAAATTCAGAAAATATTCAGTGGACAGTCAATTGCAATCTCTTTGGTGTATCAGCTCTGCTGTTAGAAGTGTTCAAAACCAATTTTAAAGTGACTGTGGGATAGCTGCAATGGCTGACCAGATCTCTAAAGGTCAAAATTGCTCTTCTACATACCAGCTGTTTAAAGGACTTCATCAGTTAATTCCAGGACCACAGCTTTTGTATTTACATCTAGGAGGTAGAGGGAAAGATATATTCTTAAACATTTGTCCATGATTTTATCAGGGTATCTGAGATCCCTCCCATCATGTGACACTTAAAGCCCTAACCCTGAAAGTACCTGGAATACAGTCTTTTCCCCAAAACAGTGAACTTCTATCCAGACAATTAAGATTATGTTGTATTAGTGGGAAACTAAACATGGCAGTCCTGCTGTTATTAGTTGGTCCTAGCTAAATGTAGATGAACTGATACAAGTATTTATATAGTTATTAAGCACTACTGTGCTTTCTACGTGCTCTAGCTCCATAAAATTGCATAAACATTACATTGTATGAGAAATTGTAGCAAACCAATTATAGTGCAAGTGCTTGAGTTATAAAGTTAACTATAAAGGGGTTAGTAAATACTTAAAATTGTTTTCCTCATCTATCAGATTACAGAGAGAGCTCTCAAAAGTACAAATGATGTTTCCTGACACATCAGACCAACCTGATGGTAGCTGGGTAGCAGAATGAAGTAGGAAAAGATTTGATGCTTCACACAACTCAATGTTGAATCCCATGTAATCTAATTCTATTAATTGATCCAGTTAAAAAATAAGCTGTTACTACAGCCGGGACAAAACAAGGATTTAATCAGTAGCTGAAAGAGGAGGTTTTTTCTCCTTCCTTTCACCATCAACTGCATGATAAATCCCAGCATCACACAAGGAACTGTGAAGACACAGTGGAAATGTTGTGAAGACACAGCGGAAATGCTGTTCACCTTGACAAACAGCAAACAACTTTAGGCACAATATTGATGGAAGCATTTTATAATATTCAGGTAATTGCAGATTATATTTCAGTGCATGATTCAGGAAAATGAGAAACATCAATAGAGAGGGTGAAGGCTGATGATATTTAATAAAGTTTTGCTTGTTTTGCTTCTTTTACAAATTAATTTATGTTTTAAATGTGTAACGTTTGCAAATATGAAAATTTCCCTCTAATCTGTAAAACAAACAAATATAAAAATAATGCATATTCAGAAGTTACTTTAGTTTGTCTGAAAATAAGTATTAGCAGTTACAACAAACTATTTCAGAATTTACTTTAAATCTGAAACTCATGTTTTTTTATTGTATCCAGAGATATCCCCAGCTGAAAAGAATGTGCCAGCTATCAAGGACAGACTTCTCAACACAGGAACAGTCAAATAACCATGAAACCAAGCAAATGGAGGATGCTATCTGCAGTATGTAAAACTCATATTGTTCTTAAAGTTATGGAAAACCTCTGATCACCCCTAACATATGGCAAGTACCTGCAAGCACTGAGAATCAGTTATTCTCTTCAATGCTTTTTCAAGTATGGAAGTGATATAAAACATTCATGAATTTTCATACATATTTATAAACAGGTTATCTACTTTTCACAGTAGTAAGCTAGACTAAAAAAGTAAAAATAAACTTCACACCTTCCTCTCTTCTGCAGTCTTTTCCAAATGAAAAGATGACTGAAAACTCTACTGCCAAGCTCACTGGAATGCACCAATATGTAAAAAGCATGTTATAGCTTAAATATAGTAAGCTTTTTCATTCATTGTAGACTGTACGTTTTGGTGTCCTCCTGACTTTACCCATGTCCAAGATTCCAAAGTAAAAAAAAAAAAAAAAAAAAAGTAAAGATCAGGTAGAGAAAGATCAGCTATATTGTAGGGAGAAACAGTGACATAGCTGGTGCCATTCCCTTCTCTTTGGCACTGCTGTGTTTCCTTTACATGTTATAAGATAGTGTAATCACTAAAATAAGGTTACTAAATGTTTATAGGTATAGGCTCCTTTCAAATTCATAAATGAAAAGTATTATTTACATGACTTCTGGGTCTTTTCTTATAACAAACATTATTTCATACACATAAGAAAAATGGTTATTATTGCAGTCCATTTCTGTGGTTGGGTATCATTTTAAGCAGATGCTATTTAGTGCTGAAACAGCTATTAAAAGCAGCCATGCATGTAAGTGTTTCTGTGGATCGATTAACAAAAAATGCTCACTCTGCTGATGATGCTGTGACCTTTACAGTGAACTTTTTTCTCTTTTGCCTGTCAAACTAGTGTTTCAGATAATTTCTTGACTATGCTGAGGGATCCAAGAATTCACTGATTAGCTGAACTTGGTCTCTGGTACCTCACCTTTGCTGCTGCTGTTTTTCTGGTGCCTACAGATAACAGTGCTTCAAGAAAAAAAAAAAAAAATCAATAATAAATTTTCATCTCAATCTATTACAATTTATAAACAGAAAGGAGATGTAAACTCTCTGTACAAATACTTTTCGGGAACAGATTAGAGGGTCATTAATTATCATGTCTGATTTCCTATAAGTTTTCAAACTTTACCCATAATACCTAACAGTATTTTATTTAAAGTGACACAGCTCCAGTGCAGAGCTGTTTGATTCTAGGAGTGGCACAACACCATTTTATCATCATCATCAGAACAGTATTACAGAACCTTTTCCTATGTAAATTGAGTAAACATAACAATAAAAATAATAAAGTGCTTTTAGTGGTTCCAGAACACACACATAGAATCATAGAGTTTTAGAATTATTTTCATTGGAAAAAACCTTTAAGATCAAGTCCAGCTGTTAACCTAACACTGCCAAGTCCAGCACTAAACCATGCCCCTAAACACCACATCTACACATCCACTAAACCCCTCCAGGGATTGTCACTCAACCACTTTCCTGAGCAGCCTGTTCCAGTGCTTGACAATCCATTTGGTGAAGAAATATTTCCTAATATCCAATCTAAACCTCTTCTGATACAATTTGAGGTCATTTCCTCACGTTCTTTCACTTGTTACTTGGTAGAAGAGACTGAGACCCCCCTCACTACAATAGCCTTTCAGGTAGAGAGCGATAAGGTCACCCCTCAGCTTCCTTTTCTCCAGGCTAAACAACCCCAGCTCCCTCATCTGCTCCTCATAAGACTCATGCTCTAGACCTTTCACCAACTTTATTATCCTTCTTTGGACACACTCCAGCACCTCAATGTCTTTCCTGTAACCAGGGGCCCAAAATTGAATGCAGTACTCAAAGTGAGACCTCATCAGTGCCAGGTAAAGTTCCCTAGTCCTGCTGGCCACACTGTTTCTGATACAAGCCAGGATGCTGTTGGTCTTCTTGGCCACCTGGGTGCACTTCTGGTTTATATTCAGCTGGTTATTGACCAATACTCCCAGGTCCTTTTCTGTTGGGCAGATTTCCAGCCACTGTTCCCCAGGCTTTGTTGAAACTCATACAATTGGCCTCAGCCCATCAATCCAGCCTGTCCAGATCCCTTTGTACAGCCTTCCTATCCTCAAGCAGATCAGTACACTCACTCAATTTGTCGTTGTCTGCAAACTTACTGAGGGCGCACTTGATCCCCTTGTCGTATTGACTTTTGCTTTTATTTTTCCTTTTAATAAAAAAAGAGAAGTCTAATAATATAAAATATCCGGCATGTAGAAAAGTTGTTATTTTCCAAATAAAAAGAATAAGAGATGCATCATTTATATATTGAGAAGATGTATAATTTAAGCTCTGATTTTGCATGCTGACTTTGTCTCCCAAATGTCCTGTGATAAAGAATCCTGTTCCTGGACTGGGTTGTATGATAAGAACTTAAAGAAGGTCTTTTCCTTTGCATATGCACAGCTCCCAACAAAATCAGAGTTGGTATGTGAGGAATACAGAATTAAGTCCTATTGTTTTCTCCCTCCTAGTTACAAGAAGCTGGAATTGTTATCCTACATGACTGCTAGATCAGTCCTCAATAAACACAAGAAAACATAACATATAAAATAACATGAAATAACATAATAAAAAGGCTTATTTTTTAATATTTTACATCTTCTAGTACAAAGTGCTGTGAAGTAGAAAGTGACTAAATTTATCTTGAAGAAAATCTTGCAGAATTTAGTTCACTGTGTGACGATGGAAACATTTAATCAAAGGAAGCAATAGAACTCTTCATACCAAACACAGCTTCTGGGAGTCTGATAACTGCATTTGAATTCTTGCAGCTGCACCACAGTGTCCACCACCTGCCCGCACAGATCCTCTGACTGGCTGTGCTAGTCTCACAGCTTGGACACACACCCACTGCAGCTTTTTCCAGGTGAGTGCAGCACACTGAAACCAGGTGAAAGCGGAGGAGCCTGCACGAGTAAACTGCAGGTTTATGGACTTCTGAAGTGAAGTCCATAAATGTGAAAATTGCTTTGCTTAAGAAACTGAAAGTGATGCAGTTTACAAATACCTGTTTCAAAGAAACACTGTACTACTGAACGAGTAGTTTTGTAGTTCAAGTTACCTTTCAGAATAGCAGCATAGTGGGTGTCCTCATCCATGGAGTTTTGTTTCTTGTGTAAGTTTTTTGCTTGACTTCACCAGAATCCATTTTATTTAACAAGTCGAAGTTTATCGCTAAAGAATGTCATTGCTGGGACAAGTAGAATAATTCAGCTAGTAATGGGGAAGCCGTGTTGAAATACATTATATTTTAAATATTGTGTGAGATCTTCTTCATTCTTTTAACTCTGATATCTGTTCTTTTTTTTTAATCAAAAAAGTATTTATAATGTGACTATTATCCTGCTTTTAAAAGAAAATGAAATTAACACATTTTGTCAACTAGATGACATGCAAAACCAGAATGAAAACAAATCACCCCAAATATATATTTACAGTTTTTCCTTTCTTTAAGAACTTTTTTTTTTTTTTTCCCTCATTGATATGTTTCAATTCACAGTTAATCCTGTCAGTGTGTCTGTATAGAACACCAGAAAGTTTAAATGTATTCTATCACATATCATAGCACCACTCAGCTGGGATCACTGTCCTTAACTTTGAGATTACATTTAATTATATTAACTAAGATTTAACTCTATATTTTCCCTTAACACACATTTATTTTGAATCTAATGTAAGTAATACTGCTTATTGTCATGATACTACATGTAGATTTCCATTGACGGAGTCATCATTTGATCTAGCAAGAAAAAAAACTGCATTTGTCTTTGCAAAGCTTTATTTCCTCAAACTCTACCATCTGCCTTCTAAAACACTCCAGTAACATAAAAACCTGCAATAAGTCCCTTAATCATCTAAGGATCAAGTAGAATACACAAGTTTCTTTCTTTCAAGCCTCTACACACTGGCTATTTTTTTAAGCCTTCACTTCGACCAGTTTGTTTTCATATAATTTCACTGGCGTTACTGTGTAAGTCTGTGAATATCTGTCATTTGAAACTGCCTGCCTGCAAAATGCCATATCACCTTTTTTGAAATCTCATCAGAAATCTTGTTTTCTGCCTCAGACAGACCTTTGAATCCCTTTAGCCTTCAGTTAGAATCCAGAACTCATAGAATTTTTAAGGATGCAGATTGTAAGTGAAATCCTACATAAAAGAAGTAGAATTGAATCTACTTTATTTCTGTATATCACATTGTATTTTTTACTAATTTCCAAACCATGGCATTGTGTAAAAAATATTTCATACCATAATAATAACTCTAATAAATAAAAGAGGAGGAAGACTTAAAGTCTGAATGAAAGCAGGGTGACGGTGTTACTGTAATCAATTCTGACTCCCACCTTCTAGTAGAAACAAATGCCAATTGGTCACATTTGGAAGCTGCTTTCCATCGCCTGTTCAGAGCTCATATTTTTGCTACTTTTAAAAATTCTTTTGGTAGCAGTGTAAATAATTTTACAGAATAGCTTAATGCAAGGTGTAGTGTCAGAAATTTCTAAATTTTCAAGATATAAGAACAATTACGAATAAGCATTACTATGAATTTTCACAGTATTGACATTCTCTGAAAACTACAATATACACGGAAAATGCTCATGCATGTAATATCAAATCCTCAGAAAAAATAATAATAATATTAGAAATTCAATATTTTTCTTCTTTTCAGTGAACAGAAACTTTTGCTACTTATTGATGTTTGATGAAATCTAGGAGAAGAAAATTCTAAATAATTAAAATTTTTCACTTTTTTTTTTTTTTTTCTTTTCACCCTCACAGTACTATGTAGTAGCTTTGTGCAGTGGCCATTGCAGAGGCCTATGACATCTTTGCAGTATAAATGTAATAGTCAGGATAAAATTAACTTGCCTTGAACTGGAGTGTAAGTTTCCTAAGACAGCACAAATAAAACCAGTAAGTATTTCATAATATTGTTATGACACAACCAGACACAATTTTACATAAACACATCATCACCAAAGGAGCAAAAAAAAAAAAGTATTAAATGGATTTCAGTTGTAATAACTTTTATATTGTAGGACTCAGTCCCTGAAATTAGGTTATACTGGAGGCTGAAGAACCTAAAAATTTCTATTACTGTACTTTGATGAGATTTATATACTGCATCTGATTTGAGACCTTGAGAATGAACAACCCAAGTGGTTAATGGAGGGGAGCAGGGAGGGGCAGGAATTAAAAGAATGGAAGTTTTCCACTCCATAAGTCTATCACATTTTACATATTTTGTAGGTTTTTATTGAATTGCTCATGGGTTCTTATCCTTCATCTTCCTGGCACCATTAGCATTAGTAAATGAAAACTAAAAAATTCTTTCAACTTTCAACTCCCTTTCACACTAATGGAAGATGCACCTTTAAATAAGAGTGGATTCCACACACTTGCTTTTTTACTAATACGGAGGAAAATGAAGGAAATATAATATTACACACTGGCTGATGGATATGGTAGTTTTCTCTGTAATGGAATGCTTATTTGTCATCTGTCTGTGTGGCAAGTGAGTATAAGTAGTACCTTGCTCCTATAATGACTGACGGGAAACTAAAGGGTCCATTTGTCACATTTTGCTACAAACAAGATAGATAAGAGGCTTATGGCTCAGTCTTTTCCACATAGATTCATATTTCCATCAGAATATATGTACTACAAAAAAAAAAAAAAAAAAAAAAAAAAGAATCTACAGCTGCTAGTTTCCTCTTTAAAGAACAGGGAGGAATTACACGAAAGTATATAGATGATGTTATTGGCAAAAGCAAGAATTACTTTATTTTCCACCTCTTTGTTTGTGTTTAGAGTAGCAAGAAAGACTGAAACAGGGTAAGAGTATACTATATCAAACTGTGTCTTAACTTGAAATTATTCCACAAATTATACATCTTGCAATTAAGGCATTAAGGTAACACTTCAACATTTTGAAGTTTGGTTGTGGGTTGGTTTTGGGGTTTTTTTTTTTGTTTGTTTGTTTCTTTAACTTGGTGGTTTCAAACTAACACAAAGTTTGTCACATAATGCTGTGCATAAAATAGAAAAGTCATCCACATATTTATGGTAAAATAAAACAAAAAATCAAACAAAATCAAGACAAGAAAACAGAGTAATATGTTAGATGAAAAAAATGTAATTACATGATCACTGTCTTGAATATTTGTTTTAATTTCACTGTCCTCCAAATCAGAGAAATTGCTCAATTTTTCTACATGAAGCAGAATTTTAAAACTGCATATTAGATTCAAAGTCATTTAGCATGGAGATGGTATATATCTATATCTTCAATTTTATATTTTCAAAGAATGAAGCTTAAAGCACAGGTTTATTTTTCTTTTTTAAATCAAGGGGGTATATGGAAGTTCAGCAGCTATAAGCTTTTTTCTGGGGACAAACGGTGAGATCCTGATTTTTGAATACTACTCATCTCTTTTCTTTTTCTCTTACACAGGAAAAAAAAAAAACAACCTAGCAATTTAATATCTCTATAGGTCACTAGCAGGTTAATTTTCTTCTTTCTTACTAAAAATGAAAAATTTAATGTTAAATAATATTAAAGTATATGGGTCTACAATCATAACATTCAAGAAATATTTTTATTATTATACTCCATATTTTTCCAGTGTCTTCCAAGAGAAAAAACAAAACAAAACAAAACATATTTTGGTTTTTAATAATTCAAATAATGAATCAAATTAACTCTTGTGATAGTTTAACCTAGCTGGCAGCCAAACCAGATACCGCCACTCCTAGCCCCACCGCCTGTGCCCCCTTCCCTCACTTTCCAATCAATCCCAGTTAATATACTAAACATGATGTAATATGATCTGGAATATCTTATTGGCATATCCAACTGTCAATTCTGGGTTCCACTAACCACTACACTTCTTCACCCCACCCACCCCCTTTCCAGTCCTCTGTTCTTGGAAACTGCCCAAGCAGGATATCTATGTTGTTGTAGTTATCAACATTTCTTCTTATAACATGACAGGATCTAAGTATATTCCAGAGGCTTCATTGTCCCTTTCTGCTATTTTTTCAGTATTTCTGGATCTAAAATAAAAATAGAAACTCTGAAATTCACAATTGAAAAAAAACCCAAAACCCCCAATATATATTTACTTCTAGAATTTTGATTTCTGAAAACATTCATTAGTAAAGGAATAAAAAAATTTCTGTTTGAAAAATTCTTTTCTTGTCCTTCCTGTTACAACAGGAATTAAATTTATTAAAAATAATTTAAAAAACCTTAAAAGAAATATGATTATTTAATAGTTGAAAATATACTTACTAAATATTATTACAGCTTTTATGATGTGATTTATTTCTGTATTCTAAACAAAAGAGTGTCTAAATTTAATCTCCACTAGCAGTTGATTTTTATCTAGCTAGAATTTAATCTCCAAAGCTTAATGGTGAGTCTGTATGCAAAAGCAATCACAGCTTTAGATAGTTAAAAACAGAATTACTATTACCTCTTGATTTTCACTGAGACAAAAATAAAAATTCTGTACCCCAATGGTGTGTATCAAACTTCATAGAACTGTGATGCTTTATGATATTTTATGCAACCAGTAAAAGAAAACCATTATCCAAACCCAACCGTATTATTTAGCCTTGTGTGTTCCTCTGATTTCTGTTATAGAAAGTGACAGATGTACTGCATTTAACATGAAGCTGCATTATACACTGATATTTGTTATATTTTCAAATTATAATAAAACAAGTTATAGCAACAACTATGAAGACACAAATTTTGATTGTCTCTCTGGAATTAAATACTGTGAAATATTATTAACTAACAATATATATTAATTTCCCTCAATAAGATTTAATGATAGAAATATACTAGAACATAGAAAAAATAAATTGTGTTAAGACAAAGATAATCTTTTTTAATATTGTAGGATACAAAGTGAGTACTATAAGCACATGCCAATGATACAGTTGATTAATTCTAGGTCCTTTACCAGTGGTGATAGAAAAATTAAAAATAACAAAACCTATCTGAAGTTTTCCATTAGTTTTATATCTATCATGATTAAGATCTTCAAAAGTCACTAGATCACAACTTCAAGGTGATGAAAATCCAACAGTCATTGAGAAGAGTTTCTTTGCAGCATTCAAGTTTGCCCAAAGTCTTTGAATGTCAATTAGGTTTTTTCATTTTTATTTTTTTTTTAAGAGAAGGGCTGTAACAGATTGTTCTAAGTGGAAGAAGCATCTCTGTAAATGCAGTTTCTTTATGTATAGACAAGTTTCAAAGAACAAACCCACCTCTTACCCTTTTACCTTACAAAAATATTTTGACTTTCCTATTCTAGAAGATTGTTTTCCTTAAAGGGGGTTACTTTATAGTTTGAAGACCAGATGTTCACTTTTTTCCCCCGCATATAGCACAAGAAATGGTTTAGCAGTTTAGCACCAGTTTCTGCAGTTTTGAGCATTATATCATTTTCTTAAAGGTCACCAGCTGGCAATTTCTCTCACCAGTCCAGCCACAACTGTGGACGACCAAAGCCTACCAAATCTGTTTTTATTTTGGAGGTTTCCATGTCTTACTGTACCTCATTACATCTGTGGATCTACAGTTTCAATGTTACAGGAATAATATATCATAGCCACGCTGAGAAAAGAGTTAAGAAAATTATAAGTCTGTTAAATTCTCCACAACTTAACTAGGCTTCCCATACTTCAACGTGTGATTTTTGATCATGGAAGGATAAATGATCTGTGTGAAAATATTTTAAAATATACAATGCAATATATTCTAAGGAAAAATTTAAATTATTTATTGTCATTTCAACTATTTGTTATTTCCAAAGTTAGCACCAGAACTGACTATTAACTTAACATGCATCTAGCTCAGCTGAAACAATTTCAGAATACCTTCTTGATTTCTCACAAAACATTGTAGAACTTTCTTTTATCCAAATGTTAGAAATCTTCCCATTCAAAGTGAGGAAAATGGAACCTGCAGCACAGCACATGGATAATGCAAGGCAATGTCAAGGGCTGTTCAAAAGGTGGCAAGTGCAAGGGCCACAAAAATTCATGATAGAGAGTGTCAGCGATTTGTGAGAAGTGATATTTCTTTCTAGGGATGGGGCAAGCAAGAAAATGGGAATATCGGATGCCATATCCCAACTGCCATCTCAGCCAGAAGAGGTTTTCCTCTCCCCTGTTAAATGTATACTTGTTGTGTAGCTGGGTTTGGCAGATTACTATGGAAAGGAAGAGGGAAAGTCACTAACTGCAAATTTAGACAGGTTATAATGATTCTTATGGTGCTACTGCTGTGAGGTCCTAGCAGTCATTGAAGCAGAATCCACACTACCCTTTCGGGTATTTATAACTCTAGGTTTCCATAGTCCTGGTTTTGCTAGGATAGAGTTAATTTTCTTCTTAGCAATAACTGTGTTTTAGTTTCAGTGTCAGATTTGTTATGAGAAGAATGTTGATAAAGTACTAAAGTTATTAGTTGCTGCTGAAGTCCAAGGCCACCATGTTTGGATAATTTGCAAGTGCAAAGGATCAGGAGGGAAAAAGTGTAGCAATTAATAAAACCCAAAACTGGCATTTGGATGTGCCAATGAAATATTTCATATCATATCATATCACATCATGTCAGTATATTAACCAGGGTTGACTGGAAGATGGGGGTATTGTCTCAGGCTCACTTTTCTGGGTTTTCAGTTGCAGAACTGTCTCTGCTCTGGGATCACTGGCTGGCACAGGCTGGGGATCGGGCAGTGGGGGGGGAAATTGCACTGTGCATCACTCAATTGTATATTCTGTTATTACTGTTGTTATAATTTTCATTTTATTTTAATTAGTAAACTGTTTTTATCTTAACTCATGAGTCTCTGCTTTTTCTTTCAAATTCTCTCCCCTTCTCCCTGGGGGAGTGGGGTGAGTGAGAGAACAGGCTGCATTTGACTGCAAACCAAAAGGATGGAAACCACCACATACCACTTTTACCTCTCTCAGATTTGTTCTTCCAGTCTGCCTGACATATCCATTATTTCCTTAATAACTTAATCTGTGGTAGCCAAACTGGAAGAAAACTGGAAATATTTTTACTTTGGAGGACTATTATTTAAGTGGAACTTACATCACTTGCTTATCACTTTGAATCTCTCACTACCCTGCCCGAAACAACAAAATCTATCTGATCTCAGCTTCCAGAGTGGGCTGAGCAGAATCTAACAGATCTTCCTACAGCTAGCATACAGATGAAAACAGGTTTATGTGTTGATGTGAGCAACCATAAAGATGGCCTGGTTAGAAGTGGAAAATGGCTGAAAGAAGAAATTTTCTGCTGAAAAATACTGACAGAGAAAAGCCAGCCAGCCTGAAACTGCAAGCCTGGGGACTAGGCCTGTGAAACAGACACATCCTTGAAAAGTGCAGCTGGCGTCTTTGAAGTGTAACCAGGGTACCTAGAAACTGAAGACATCTTGAGATATCACCAGTAAGTACAAAAACAAATGGAAATTTATTCTCTAATAAGGTAGAAAACTATCTGGAAATTTTTTCTAAATTTTTTGATATATAGGGCAGGGAATGCAATATGATAATGACAAGATATACCACTAGGTATACAAACTACAAAACTGTATTTTCATTCTGTCTTTATTTTCTCTCAAATAAAGGACAATATTTGATTTGTCTTTGCCTATTTGCTTGTGATTTGAGCCAATGGAACTGACAAAGCTGGTTCCAAGTGCTCTCCTGTACATGGCTATAGCTAGTTGTCTTCTTAATAGTCATGAACTTAATAGACAATTCAATCAGTTGTTAAGCCCTGTGGTCTTATCTGACAACTAACTCTAAACTCTAGAATATATTTGAATATTTAATTGGATTAAAACCTGTTTTCAGCAGAACTGAACATACAATGCATTCATTTCAAACATTTTTTATTTATTCACAAAAGTACCAGACTATAAATAATCTCAATATTGTCAATGTGGAGTGTTGTGAATGTTCTTATTTTTCTTAATATCTTTGCAAATGCCTACTGAAAGCTCCATTAGACTAACTTGATGTCATTCAATCAGATCTTTTTAGCTGCATATCCCACAGATATCACGCTGTCAAAATAGGCTCTTTGAAGAGCTTTTATTCTGTGAGCTGCTGAATACCCTTAATTTAGCATCTGCCAGGTTAAGGTGGCTGTGTATGTAACAGGGACCCTCCTTATCTATCAAACTTCTCAAATGTATTCTGTTCTGAAATGTTTTGATTTTCACTTTCTAAGGGGAAGTATACTATGTTAAATACTGGTTTAATTAAAACAGGACTGCCCTATTTTCAGAAACCTGGCAATATGATGGTATCATATAATTTAACTTTATATGTTGCTGCATTCACTTCCTTAAAAGGCTGAAGCCTTCAATGAACTATCAATAAAAACATCTTAAAAAAAGTAGATTCACATGCAGCATGAAGAAGAAAAAGCAATGAAATTCAAGATTCACATGATTTAACAGAAAGAAACCCACTATGGTTATGTTTTTACTGAAATTACATTCATTTATAACAATACTAAAATAAGGAATTAACATCAGATTGAGTCAGGTTTAGTTTTGATTCTTTAAAGGACAGAGGAAGAGAAGTGTCTTTTCTTTATTTCTTCTGTTTATTTAGTGACTTTTCTGTGGGCGCTATTCATTCTGAAAAATAGCAATTTTGTCTTGATACTTAACTCTCATTAGTTTCCTATGATGATAGAGACTTATAAATCATTGTGGTATCTCTTCTTGCCATTATGATATGGAGAAAGTCTAAACCCTAGGCACACATGAAAAATACACCCATGTAAGTGAACAGAAGCAAATTTTAAAATTACTACATCCTTCTCTCTTTCATTCTTGTTCTCTCTAAAATTAATTTTTAATTTCATTTGCTAATGTAGATAAAGAAATGTCTCATTTAGCACAGTAAATCACATCTCAATGCAAGGAACAAGTTAACAAAACTACACTGAAGCAAAATTACTTATGAATTTGGACACTAAATTAATGTAATTTTAAAATTAAAATGAAATCTGAACATAAATATTGAGTTATTAAGTCAATGGAATCAGTTAAAACATCTACTGACTGATTTACAGGCAGAAACAACTGCCAGGTTGGTCATAAGATGATTTCTTTACCAATTTTATAATTAATTAAAAATATTCATTAATTACAAATTACAACAGTATACTACAAATAACTTTTCAAAATAAAGTTTTCTGAGCTGCCTTTTGAAAATAGAGAACAAAATGTATAAATTTTACATGTAAATACATAAAACATTTTATTACGTATATCCAATCTATAGCATTTAGTAGCTGTGTTTCAGCCCAGTTCAGCTTTTTCTTTTTTATTTCCCCTAAATGGTATTAAGCAAAATCTTGTTGTCACCAAAATATATTTGCCTCTACATTAAAAAACCTAATTGTTGCAATATAGATAGAAAAGAAATACTAAGGCAGCAATGTGATCTGAAATGCAGAAATTATTAAAGCAAAAATTTTACTCTAATAGTGGCACTTCCCAGTAGTGTGCATGGAAAAATAGTACAAATCTGGGGAAAGGTTAACTGAACCTTGAGCCTGCATATGTGTTCTGCCTTTCTACAATGGAATTGTAATTCAATATTGCCAACACCATACCATGTTCAAATATATTCCTTTTTTCTTTCTTTAAACACTTTGAAACTTTGAAGATATTTAGTGCCCAAATAAATTAGAATAATTAGCACTGAATTCTGTTTAATTATCTATATTCTTTTGTATTTTCAGAAGACAGTACTTTTCTCTATTCAGTTGTAGAGTAGAGGGCTTCCCCCTTCAGAAAATGTTAAATTTTGCTGTTCCTCATGCTGCAGCAGGGAAAAAGGAGGAAAGAAATGAAGAGAGAAACAGCTATGTACTGGCCATGTTTAGCTTTAAGACATATGGCTTATTATTAACTTTACACTTCTCCCCTTCCGACCAAGCCCCCTCACCCCTCCACCCCCACCCCCCCATCCCCCAAAGACAGACACACTGAATTCATTTTAAGATCCTCAGTGCTCTGAACTTCAAAAACTCAGGCCATGTTATTTAGCTAAGTACAGATTCAGTGAAGTATTTGATTGTAAACATCCAAACTAGGATACAGAATCAATAACTTTGGAATCTAATATCTTGTATCCAATATATCAACCTTTTTGATATTATTGTTTCAGGAAGGACTAGGCACAACAGATAAGTCAAAAATAGAATCTGTTTAGTAGATATTGGTGAAAGAATATTCTTCCACAAGTTAAAAGCAATGAAACTAGAATGGATGTGCACAGGAAAACTATATCAGCTTAAAATCAATATTCTGGATTTCTACACAATTTTACTCCCACAGAAAGTAATACAGTTTACTTTTATGCCCTCTAGTTCTTTGAAGTGTAAGTTACAGTTTAAAACATTCAGTGTTTGCAAAAGTACCTAAATTCAAAGCCTGTTGAAGTATATATTGTCCTTGACTTTTATCTATCTATCTATCTATCTATCTATCTATCTATCTATCTATCTACCTACCTATCTATCTACCTATCTATTTATTTTTCTGGACAAGTCAAGACATTTGTTTCCTGGACCCGATTCCTGTATTTTTGCCTTACAATATGCACAAATTATATGAGGGTTTCACATCACTTCAAGCACTATAAGGTACTTTGAAACATGCCAAATGCTTTACTGATATTTTTTTACCCTTTGTAGTTACTTTGACACTTTTGCATGTATCTAACTCTTTTTTTAAATTGGTGATAATATCTATCAAATTGTTTTTCAAATGATCTAAGCATCAGGTTGCCTGCTGAAACAGATGATTTACATGCAAGTCAGTTTTCAAAATCCATCTGTTTTCCAATTCATACACTAAATAGGATCTGTTCTAGGTCCAGCTTTGAGATGGATAAAAGTGGAAATAGAAGATACTGGATTTCTTCAAGTGTTAATATACATGAATCACATTAAAAAGTGGGCTAATAATAAATAAAAATAATCTAGAAATTACTGCAAACTGGTTGTTCAGCTGATGTCAAGATACAATGACTTATAAGCATCATAACATTTCAGAACATGCTATATATCTTGTCTAACTGGCTGTCCCTCAAATTAAGAAGATATTAACCCAGTGATTAGTATTATGTTTGCATCTAGACTGGTATATGTCAAAATAACAGCATGGATGCTTTGTAACTGTGAAGAAATGCAAAGGAAAATTATCTGCATTTAACAGATGGCGAAACTCTCCCAAAGAGATGGAAAAAAACTTGTCTAAGTCAATAGGTGGTCCAGTCTCCAAAAAATGAGTTATAACCTGTCTCAGGTAAGTTGCTATCCTGCAAACTACACTGTCAGCTCAATACTGAACTATTAAAGAAGAAAGGCCTATTCTGACAGCATTTTTAAACACCTACATCCTGGTAAAAATAATTCTCCTCTTTAGTCTTCTTTCACGAATAAACAGCAGACCCAATTGCGAAGTTCAGCTTCTGCTTTTTTAGACTTTAATAGTTTTTGATTGCTGATGCACATACATTGCTCATTATAAATTAAACAAGGGAGACAGATTTCTACCTGAAGAAGCACGTCTGTCAAATGTGTGGTTAGCATGGTGTTTTTCATAAAATTCTGCTATGGATGGCTAACATGCTGATTAATGGATTTTAAGGACGAGTTTGCAGTTTTGAAGGATAACTGCTCTTTCCAGTTTAGCAACCAAAAAATTGTAAAGATTTTTTTCCCCTTGTAAATGTATGCACATTTATTTAGAGTTACTACATTAATAAATGACAACTGCTACAGAAAGTAGTCTAGCATTAAATTAAATACTTTTCATGACCTGCTCACTCAAAATGCATTCTTTTAATGTATTATGCATGCAAATATAATGACACCGTGTAAATGACACTCTTAAAGTCCCATGCAAAAATGAAAGCCTGTTTGTCTGATGAGTTAAAATAACCTTGAATTATTTATAAAAAATTACTGTCTGATAATATTATAGTATTATGCAATTGTTTTAGCACTTAAAAGGCTTTTTTTAAAGAAAAAGAAAGAACAAAGGCTGCTTCACTATTCATCAGAAATTATGAATAAAAGGATAATTAGGCTATTTTAGTGCAAATTATAGGACCAATAACAGAAAAAAACTCTGGAAGGGACTCTTTAAGACACTCCCTACTCTAGAGCAGTAATAATTATCTAATCCATGCATTTATTTTTTTTTTGTTACAGGTCTTGAATTATGGAGTTTCTATAAACTACATAATATATACTCAACATTGAAGTTGAATTTATTGTCTAATCGATATTGCACATGTGATCTCATTTCTTCTTCTACCCACCATGGACAGGAGAAATCAAGTTGTTCTTTTTGGACCAGGCTACCAGTTTCTTGGAGAGTGTTATTGGTTCCTATCCAACTCTTAGATAACATAACTGCAGGTGTTTCAATCTGTTCTCATTGATTAAGTTTTCTGGAGTTTTCTGGAGTTCTAAACTTCCTTATGTTTGTCTACATTTTACAAACTTCCTACCTTTTCCCTAGACATCAGTCTGCAGAGGTTATGCCAGTACTTCATCTACCAAGATAGCTATTCTTTACTACGTATTTCTGGAACTTTTTATTCCTAAATGTAACTTTAAAAAAATGTATTTATGCTAAAGTACAACATTATATAGTTGAAGTCCAACATTTGCTACAGGATTTTAATCCTGTATTCAACATTACTGAAACCCCTCCAAACATGGTGACACATGTAAAAACTTTATCTTCTTAATTTTTGGTTAATTGTAGAATATTGATTGATCTATGGCAACTTCACAGTTTGTGTTTTGACAGTAAGACACTAATAACTGTTCTTTCAGTTAGGTTACCCAAACAATTTTTTATCTTTTTAATGCAACTTTTGCTTAGACCACCATACTTCCCAATTTAGCTTATGAAAATATTATACAGGTCAATGACAAAAGCTTTAGTTCAGTTATGATACTGACACACCATTTTTTTTTCTGAAAGATTTTTTAGCCTTCTATAAAAGGAAATTAAGTTGGTTTGACATGATATGCTTAGAATAAATTTAAGTTGGCTGTTTTTTTTCTACGTGTTTTCCTCCAGGTGTGCAAGTACAGTTTATTTTATTATCTATCCCAGTGTTCTTTTGAAAACTAAAGTTATTGTGGCATGTCTCTAATTCTTCAGCTGCCCCTTGTAAAAACCTGAAAATATATTAATCATTTCTCGATCTTCTGGAACCTCATCTGCTCTCTACATGTTCTCAAATATAAGTGTTAATGAATGCATGAATGTGTCAGATATTTGAAAGTGCCGATTTTTAACAAGCAGTCTCCAACTGTTCCTTTCCCAGTGTACTCCGAGGTTTTGTACATGCTTATCTCATGAAGCTATCCCTACACTGGCATTTTAGGAAGACAAAGGTAGTAAGTGTTTCTGCTCTCTCATAATTGTGTATTAAGTTTTGTGCTTCCATTGAGATATAGTTAATATTTTTCTCACTACTTTTCCTACTACCAATGCATTTACCATTTATTTAATTACTCTTAAACTATTAATAGAAATTTAATTCTGATTAATCTGACACCTAATTTTGATTTAACTAATCCTACAAATGAAGAGCCTGAAAACTTTGAATAACTGTATTGATGGAAAACCATTCTAATAAAAATATACTGCTTAATAAGAGGATATTTCAAGATGGAAGAGACAATGGCAGGTTGAGCTTTCTTTTAAAATTCAAGGAACTCTGCATCAGGCACTGAAAATAAGTCTGCTGAGAGACCATACTAGAATGGCTGGAAACAAGTACTTTCAAGAATTTACTGCCCCACTGCTGGGGAATACTTTCTCCTTGCCCACTGTTCCTAAACTGGAAATCATCTCTCCTCACTGCTGTGAACAGTTTAGTGCCTTGCCCTATTTTGGACTGGGAACAAACAAAGTGTTTGGGAACACAGAGTAGGAAGACTGCACACAAAGTAGATTATCATTATTATCTAGGAGAGCATAGATAATTCTTAAGCATAAAAAATGATATTTTATATTTTTCCATAAACAGAGAAATGTCACAATTTGAAAATGTCAGCCAATACAACAAAACACACATACGTTGACAAAACTGTACAGTTTCTGGAAGAGCAGTGGTAGTTGAAATTTCATGACAGATACACTTTTATTTACAATACTTATCACATAATATTTATAATACTTATCACATTCCCTCCCTGGAAGTGTTTAAGGCTGTTCTATGATTCTATGATTCTATGATAATCTTCTTCTTAGGCATACAGAGTCATAATAATATTCTTATTAAATTAAAAAAAAAAAAGCCCAACAAGCAAGTTATTGTTTTGCTACAAACTACAATGATAATGTAAAAAATGAATCAATCTGGTTTCAGTTAAAGTGTGTTAAAAACTATAATATAATTTATTTTTCTATTATTATTTTAAAGAGCAAGTGAAAATTTTTACTATATACACTTTTCAAAAACATGTTCCAAGATATATGTCAGTTTCATTATTTCTTCATGTATTTTTTAGATATGTTAGATGGAAGTTAGAATACATCCTGTCCTATGCATCTGTACATTTGGTCATTGTGGTGGATTGATCCTGACTGCATGTCAGGTACCTACCAAAGCCACTTTACCACTCCCCTCCTTAGATGAACAGGGGAGACAAAAATACAACAAAAGGCTCATGGGTCAAGAAAAGGACAGGTAGAGATCACTCATCAATTACTGTCATAGGCAAAACAGACTGAACCTGAGGAAAATTAATCTCATTTATTACCAATGAAATCAAAGTAGGTTAATAAGACATAAAACCAATTCTCAAAAAAACTTCTACCCCCTTACTTGCATTTTTTCTACCTTCTCCCCACCAGTGGCACATGGGGATGGGGAATAGGATTACGGTCAGTTCATCACCTATTGTTTCTGCTGCTCCTTCCTCCTCTTGGGGAAGACTCTTCACCAGGTAAAGAACTGGCTGGATGGACAGGCCCAGATAGTTGTGGTGAATGGAACTAAATCCAGTTGGAGGCCAGTCACTAGCGGTGTTCCCCAACGATCAGTGTTGGGGCCAGTTCTGTTTAATATCTTTATCAATGATCTGGATGAGGGGATTGAGTGTGCCCTCAGTAAGTTTGCAGACAACACCAAGTTGGGCAGTAGTGTTGATCTGCTTGAGGGTAGGAAAGCTTTACAGAGGGATCTGCACAGGTTGGATTGAACGGCTAAGGCCAATGGCATGAAGTTCAACATGGCCAGGTCCTGCACCTGTGTCACAACAACCTAGTGCATCGTTACATGCTTGGGGAAGAGTGGATGGAGAGCTGCCCAGCAGAAAAGGACCTAGTGGTATTGGTCGATAGTTGGCTGAACATGAACCAGCAGTGTGTTCAGGTGGCCAAGAAAGCCAATAGCATCCTGGTTTGTATCAGTAACAGTGTGGCCAGCAGGACCACGGAATTCCTCCTCCCCCTATACTCAGCATTGGTGAGGCTGCACCTCAAGTGCTGTGTTCAGTTTTGGGCCCTTCACTACAGGAAAGATGTTGAGATGCTGGAGCGTCCTTCCAAAGAAGGGCAATAAAGCTGGTGAAGGGCCTGGAGAACAAGTCTTAGGAAGAACAGGTAAATGAGCTGGGGTTGTTTAACCTAGAGAAAAGGAGGCTCAGGGGAGACTTTGCCCTCTGCAACTATCTGAAAGGAAGTTATAGACAGGTGGGTATTGGTCTTTTCTCCCAGGTAACAAGCAATAGAACAAAAGGAAATGGCCTCAAGTTGCACCAGGAAAGGTTTAGATTGGATATTAGGAAAAACTGCTTCACCCAAAGTGTTGTCAAGCACTGGAACAGGCTGCCCAGGGAAGTGGTGTTGTCATCTTCCCTGATGGTATTTGAAGGACAGGTAGTTGCGTTGCTTAGGGACGTGGTTTAGAGGTGGATTTGGTAGTGTTATGTTTATGATTGGATTCTATGATCTTTAAGTTCTTTTCCAACCACTACAATTCTGTGATTCTGTGACTCCTCACACTCTTCTGCCATTCCAGTGTGGGGCTCCTCCCAGAGGAGAGTCCTCCACGAACTCCTCCAGAGTCCTTCCAATTAATGACAGTTCTCCATGAATTGTTTCACTATGGGTCTTTTCCATGGTGCGTAGTCCTTCAGGAGCAGACTGCTCCAGTGTGGGTCCACCATGGGGTCACAATTTCTGCCAGAAAACCTGCTCTGATGTTGGTTCCCCTCTCCACGGGGGCCATAAGTCCTGCCAGGAGCCTGCTCCAGCATGGAATTCCTCCAGGGTCACAGCCTCCTTCAGGCATCCACCCTCCCTGGTGTGGGGTCTTCCATGGGCTGCAGGTGGATATCTGATCCACCATGGACTTCCATGGGCTTCAGGGGCACAGTCTGCCTCATCATGGTCTCACCACAGGTTGAAGGGGAAACCTTTACTCCAGTGCCTGGAGCACCTCCTCCTCTTCCTTCTTCACTGATGTTGGTACCTTCAGTGTTGTTTCTGTTACATATTCTCAATCCTCTCTCTGGCTGCAATTGTGAAGGGTTTTGTTTTGTTTTGTTTTGTTTTTTCACTTTCTTAAATATTCTATCACACAGGTGTTACAACCATTACTGATTGGCTTGGCATTGGCCAGTGGTAGGTCTGTCTTTGAGCTGGCTGGCATTGGCTCTGTCTGACATAGAGGAAGTTTCTGGCAGCTTCACACAGAAACCACCCTTATAGCTCACCCACTACAAAAACCTGGCCACGCAAACCTGATAGAGTCATGCATCAAGTCAGCTCTATTGAGCCAGCACACACTGATTATTTCAACACAGAAAGTAAAATCACTTGATGCCTTCTAAGAAGTTTAATAGTAGTGTGTGTAAAGACACAGGTAAGACAAATGATCAGTCAGTGACCTGAGACCTCAGCAATGTATCTTCAAGGTGGTGGACAAAGCTAATAAACTAATATACTAATGCAAATTAATCATGCTATAAGTAGGCTTCAAATTAGAATTTAAAGATACAGGTTGAATGCCATATTTAGCAATAGCTCAATATAAACAGGACAATTTTTCAGTTGAAACTATGATACTTCATACTGAAGTGACAGAGACTTTAAAAGTATGTTAATACAGCAATAGCTCAATATTTACAGAAGTAAATAGAAACATAAATGAAAAAATCCTGAACGTGATTTTGTATTTATATGTTAATTGATGAGTCAGGCATTTGTTATCAAGGGAGGAGCAAGGATTAGCTAGACTTTGTAAAATCAGAACTGCCTAGAATCTACTCAGTCATCATTCAGAACTGTCAGGTACCACTATCCTTGTAACTTTGTTAACATTATTATTCTTTTTTCTTTCTTCCTCTGTAAATTATTTTTAGTATTTTGATATTTCAGGGAAAAAAAAATGCTACCATTCTACATTCTTATTACTATACTACTGAACTAAAGTCCTAAAATCTATATATAAGTTATTTTTAAAGGACTGTTTCTTCCCCAGAAACTTTAAAATTCATTTGGAAATGCTGGAATATATTTTTTGGGGGTGATACTTCAGTATATTAGTGTAAAAACCCCAACATTTCAATGGGAAAATGTAAAATAAATCCTGTTAATATGATAAAGCCTAGACACGGTCATATCTTTTAATTAAATCACATTCAAAAAGCTGATCTGAACTTAGTTAACTTTGAGGTACTGCAGAAGAAGTTCACTTGATTGAGCAGAAGATCAAAGAATGAATGATACCACACTGGCTGGTAAGTTACTTAAAAGCCGTTTTGATTAAAGAATGTTAGCTAATATTCAATTTAATTGTGTTAGAGGCAGCACCCCACTGATAATAAAGCTGGGAGATATAGTTAGCATGTCCTTTGTAAGTTACATCTACATTTGATTGATTTTATGCAGTTCTGGACACAGATTTGCACTACAGAGACTTGAGGGAAAAAGCAAGCCTTAATTGTAAATTTATACATAAAAAGAAACTTTTATTTAAAGAAGAAAAGGAAAGAGGAACAGGAAAAACAAATAAAAACCAATAGACTTTAAAATTATAAATATTTCCCATTATTAGAAAGCAGAGTTTCATTATTTTTGTAACTTGGTTCCATTCCCAAGGTTATTTGATTGTTGACCATTTTCTTTGAAACAAAAACAAGGTACCCACTGTGATAGTTTCACTTAGCCAGCCCTTGGCTAGCAGCCAACAGAGCCATTCACACACTTTCTCCCCAAACCCAGGGGACAGGGGAGAGGATTGGGGGGCAGGGATAAGGAGGCTTGTAGGTTGAGATAAGAACAGTTTAATAATAGAAATAAAATAAAACTTAAAATAATACTAATATTAAAATAGTAGTGATAATGATAACAGTAACAAAGTAGACAAATGAGTGATATACAGTGCAATTGCTCGCCACCCACTGACTGAGCCTAGCCTGTTTCCTGATAGCAATCCCAAGGAGAGACAATCCCAAACCAAAACCACAATCCTGGAAGAGCGAGAACCCGAGCAGAAGCCAGAGAGAGCTAAAAGAAGAAGGGACCCTCACTAATATGCTGGACATGACTTGATATGATATGGAATACCCCATTGGCATATCTAACTGTCAGATTAGTTTATTAATTCAAATATTCTTCACCCCCTTAAATCTTGTGGTTGTAGACTAACAGAACATGAAGTCCTTCACTTCCAGGGACAAAAATATAAACAGTGATGTGTTATCAGTGTCTATCTCATAACAATTTACTGAAAATCAAAATGCAGCACTATTCTAACTACTGAAAAAGAAACCCAACACTGTTTCAGCTAAAAACCAAGACACCCACCCAGTACTGAAATTCATTTAACAAGACAAAATATTTGCACCAGGCATTGACCGTTACAACTTTCTGTAGTGAACTGATGTTCTAATACAAGCACCATATTTCTCTGGTGCTTTCAGATTCCATTTCAAAATTTTTTTAAGACATCTGTAAGGAGAAACTGGGGTTTTTTTAGACCTACTGACAGAGCTGGAAAAAAAAAAAAAAGGCTTCAGTTTAGAGCAGAATGGCAGATGTAATCCTGTTTTATCCTTTCATATCCTAGCTTGCACCATCTGAAAAGGCATTTGCATGGTCACTCCTGGCCAAAGGATACCAAGTTAATATTTAGGATTCCACTCTGTGAAGAGGTAAGGGACCTTTAAGATCTCTTTCTGTCATTCTGTTTTCCAGGTTGAACATGACTATATCTCTGTGTCACAGCCTGACTCTACATTCCTGGAAATAAATGGCTAGTGATAGGAGCAGGGACCTTGCAACAGTCTGAAAAGTACATGCACCAGTCACTTCTCAAACTATTCCTTGATAGCTTTCTAAAAATAGAGCAGACACTGATGTGGTCGAGGCTGCTTCATTTAGTCATGACATAAGAGAATTTCTCCATCTATTCCTACTTCACTGGTGTAGATGAAGAAAAGGCAAGATGACCTCCTCTTTAAGGGTGCAGTCAAAAAATTCATACTGCTGGGAGATCGAAGTGGCCCAGATTCTCCTGACTGTGAAAACACTGATTACCGGCATATTGTACCCAGTTAACTTCTTGCTTCAAAACTCAAGTCTCGTAACTTAAGCGGCTGACATATGGGGACATTTGTAGCCTCCAAGGCCTGTTTCATAGGTGGGGCCAGTGGGAATGCATGGAATATTACAGACCTTGGCACATATTTGCTTCAGATTTGATTCTAACATTGTATAGCTCCTCAGTCTGAGTACCCCAACTGACAAATGCCATTCAGACTGAGTGAAGTTATCATATGTTTCCTGTATTTATTCCCAAGACTTTTGATTATCCTACCATCTGACTGCCCCATAGCAACCATAATGAAAATTATTTACTTTTTTTTTCAACTGGTTTATTTCCCAGAATCTACTTGGTTTTTGCCTTTCTTATTTCTGTAT